>NW_010389171.1:32683-55331 GCF_000710305.1 Buceros rhinoceros silvestris
GAGAGAATGAAGAGGGTGGGGGGGGGGGGGAGTCCTTCTGAAGGGATAATGCTGACACAAATTCTACTCTCTGATCAGCACTAACAAGAATACTCCTGCTTCAGAAGAGACTCGAGTGCCATATTGCAGCTGAAACCTCTCCATTAATTCATTCTCAAGAGCTTACCTCTTAGGCGTGTAACATCCAGGCTTTGCAGAGAACCAAGAGTCTGTTGTTTCGCTGGGGCTGCACACCAAGTTAGTTACAGCAGCCAGGATGGAGCTCCCAAACGCACTTATCCACACAATGGGTGTAATTCAGCTCCTTGGTACTTGAAGGTTCCCAGTTTGGCACAAGAGTCAGCCTAGGAAAGAATTCCTCAGTATAGTCCAAATCTTTGAGTTTTTGCTTGTTGTGTAAAGTGGCCAGCTCTTACAGTTTTAAAGAAAAACATGGTAATGAGCATGATCACAGAACCATTTTGGTTGGAAGAGGCCTTTAAGATCATCAAGTCAAACTGTTCACCCAGCACTACCAAGCCACCACTAAACCATATCCCTCAGCAGCATAGCTACACGTGGATGGGGACTCTATCACCTCCCTGGGCAGACTGTTGCAGTTCGTGACAACCCTTTCTTTACAGAAATTTTTTCTAATGTCCAACCTAAACCTCCCCTGGCGCAACTTGAGGCTGGTTCCTCCTGTCCTAATGCCTCATGATGTTTGTCCAGTGCATGATGTTTGTGCTGTGCCTTTCTATCCCTGACTACACACGCCGACAGAGCAAAACAACTGAAACGCCTGTTAGCTGCTCCCATTCGATCCATCCTCAGCACTAACCAGCACTCATCACCTCAACAAGAACTTGTGGCTCTCAAAGGCCTGAGCTGACTGGGAGAAAAATTTCTCCGCCTCTGACTCCCTTAGCTGTTGGATGATGGATTACACCTCTCCAACCAGAGAATGGATGCATTTATGGTCAACATTAGTGAAAAGCCATTAACCTGGTGGATGAAGATGGACAAATTAATAACCGGTGCCTCTTTGAAAGGTACTTGTGACATGAGAGTCCGATTCCCTAAAAGACAAGAAGTGTGAGCCAAAAGAAAGCACCTCCCAAAGAGGCTGAGCAGTGAGTTGATCAATTCATGTCTAGCACGGTGAAAAGAAAGTCTACTCAGTATCCTCTGTTCACTGAAAGAGGCATTCTTAGTATATTCAAAATTTCTGCTTTCCAGCTCAGAAATGAAACATGAACTAAAAGGTCTCACTGAAAAATTCAGGGATAATTTTTTCAATACTACAAGCAATCTCAAGGTTATTAGAATGTTCAAAATTAGATTGATGTTTGCTAAAATTTTCTAGATGCTGTCATAAAAGCTGATTAAATGTATTCTGGATATTATATGCATTCTGTACAAAAATTTCTTTAAACATTGCTACAGATTACCAAGACCAGGTTATTTATGTACTTCTCATTTAACAGTTCCTTTTTTAATTGCTTCTTGCCAAACTAATATACTTTTTCATTACAGGACCATGAAGCAAGCAATGATGAAAGTAAGTATTCTGTACTGAAAACACTGCAGTATGAGAGGGATTTGTTGTAAATACGTCTCTGTGATCTTAATATAGCATGTAGGGGAGTGTGTCAGTGTAAATTTTATCTCTAACAGTCAGCTATAAACAAGAAATGTTACTGAACTGTTTTCTAGCATAATTAGAGTGAAAACATGTTAAGACAAAAATTAAACCAATGGATATTTTTTACTTTTATTACATTAAAAATGAAAGGGCAGTGAGGAAAATCCACTGTTCAGATACAGCTAATATTGCATGCTAAATATGTCATTTGCATCTCTAGATCATAGCTTCAGTAACACACAAGAACCCAGATTTCCCACTGGAGCAGCTCCATCTCCGTTACCAAGGGGCTTGTGAGTAAAAAAAACCAAAACAAAACTTTGATGGGGATGGGGTTAATAGGTGAATTAGGGGCTAATTCCTGTCCTTGCCTATGGCAATCAGAATTCCAGAGTAATTTTTAATTTTGCTCATGAAAGATACCCTGCCTAGGTAAAGGCAAGTTATTATTTCATCATTTCTAGAGGAATACTGTTTGTATGCCAGTGGCATTGCCCTTTGCTGCCTGCCACTGGCTGGCTTGCTTAATTTAGTCACATACTGCAGCAGTAGCATGTGCATGCCTATAAATACAGAAAGTTGTGTTTTTCATTAAAACTCTTCTGCCCCACCCAAGCTGTCATCTTAAGTATTGGACAGAATGTAGCTTCCTCACATATCATAAGTACCTTTCCTGAGTACCCACATTACGTGAGATACCCTTATTTTTTCTTTTTTCCCCCTAACTGCTACAGCTATCCAGTAAGGTGGTGTGTCCCATCTTGGCCAGAAATATCTTGGGAATCAGTGCACGTGATGCTTAGTTGCTAAACTAATTCAAGTATCTGCTAAGTAACCACACTTTTTTTTCTTTTTCCTCCAATCTGCAGAAAGAAAACTTCGAATGCAGTAAATTCACCAGTAAGTTGACTTGTAATTGCATAATCAAATTATAATTTTATAGGTGACTTTTAATTTATTGTAAAACTTAATTTTCATGAGTTTGGGTACAACATAAGCATATAAAAAGAACGGGGGAAAGGAGATATTTGGGTGCTGTTATAGGAACTAAGCAGCAGTGAGAAAGCTCAAGTAGAAAAAGTAGAAACATTTTTATTAAAGGGATGTTTGGATGCAGTACTCTAGGATGTAACAATAAACACAGCACAAGAACTGAATAAAATGAGAAATAAATGGGAACAGAGGCCATTCAGAAGTATCCCCTGAAATACACAGGGCTGCATATGGGGGAACGTGATTTAACTGTAAGAATGATAGCTCAAGAGAGATGTGGGATTTGACCAGAATTTGTCAGAGGTTTTTCAGTAAGTGTTTCATCATTAGGAAAGTATCCCAAAATCTCTTGTGGGAGAAAGTGAGAGAACTGGTTGAAATTTTCAAAGAAATTAATTTGAAAAATGTTTCAAAATGGACAGTTTATTATCATTGTTTCAAGATGAAAAAAAATTGAAACTGGAAGGTTGGGCAAGTTTTTACTGTGAGCCAAACTGATGGTTTAACTTTTTATTAAAAGAAATGTGCTCAGACATTTGTGAGAATAGCTTGAAAAAGTAAAAAATACTCAAATTTTGATTCATAAGTATTTGGAATGGACTCTTCATTTTTTAGAGGTAAGAATGAACAATTTGTTACACCATAAACACACTGATGGGAGTAAAACTAAAAGCACATGTCTCTAGAATTTACTTTTGACCATCTATTTATACACAGAAAGTGGGATTCTTTCCAAATCTACTTTGCAAAATCCCAAGCATCAAGGTCATACAACTAGAGGCTCTTCACAGAATGGCCATGTCCCTACCTTCTAATCCCTCCAGGATGCTACCAATTTTAAATGTAAACTAGTTCACAAAAAGTATAAATAAATAAGCATTTGCTGTACAAGTGACAGGGCATTTAATATTTAGTTTTGTTCTGTTTTATTGCAGAAACCATGTTTACCTTCCAGAGATACCTTACCTGCAAATGAAGGTAAATTATCTCCACTACTGTGAAAGTTGACCTGTATCAGAACTTGTTTTTAATAAAAAGAAAATTATGAAACAAACACCACCATATTCAATTTATTTTAGGTTGGGTTTGTTTGCTTTTGTTGGGTTGTGGTTTTTTTTGGGGGGGGGGCATGGTGTTAGCAGCTTCAGACTGGATCTGGCCAGCCTTACTTGTACTGAATATCATTGTTTTCTAAAACCAGTCACAGTAAAACTATTGAGGTTGCTGGCAGGGTAACATACAACATAATGGACCAGCAATGTGCCATATAGTCCTCACAGTGGAGAAGGGGGAAAGCAGGCAAAGCGCAAGCACATCATGCTGAACTCAGCAAGAACCAGCTCACAGAGAGCCAACTCCTGGCAAGAGCCAGTCCCTCGCGCAGGCAGAAAATGCATCTCGCCTTTGTGCAAGGCAGCAGCAACTCCAAGCAAAAACTGAGCAGGAGCTGCTGTCTAACACACGGGTAGGATGCAGCCAGCCAGCCGCACCTCCTCCGGCTGAGCTCTTGTAGGCAGCCTGCCCCAGTGTCCTCCCCTGTGTCACACAGCTCGCCCCTCAGAAGGCAAGTCTCCTGCCGAGCTCCTGCAGGCATGCACAGCATGACTATTTGCCTATAAATTTGGTGGTATGTCACTAGTTAATAAAAAAAATAATAAAAAAAACCCCAGCAGGATGGCAAGCAGTCATGTCAGGAAAAAAACCCCAAAGTTGTAGTAATGAAAGAAAGCCTCCTTCAGCTACTGGGACTCTCTTATCTGGGACAATAGATTTCTGAAGAAATCTTGACTCAACAATTTGTTTCCCCAAATTACAGAAAAACCTACAGCAGCAGAACGACGACGAGGTTCCAGCCAAGAGCTTCTGCTTCCACCCCTTCCAAGTGGTGCCCAAAAGTAAAATCCCTTTTCAACATCTTTTGAGTATTTCATTGCACAGCTCCTACTGCTTGGTTGGAACACAGCTGTGAGAAGTTCAAAGGGGAGCACTGTTTTCTGTTGCCTTCTGTCCCTTCTTGAAAGTCATGTTTCTTGAAGCCTCACAGTAGCAAAAAAGAAAACATGGCAAATGCATTCAAATAAATTCAAATCATCACCAAAAAGCATGGGAGGATATAATCTCTAATTAGGTGATGGAGATTTAAACCAGATGTTTAAATTCTTAATTGTCAGTACTAGTGGGATTTTTTTTTTTAAATACCTTTATCTGGGCCTTATTTCTTAATGGACAAATGGGTGAGATGGAACACATTCTACCACCGCATACTTCAAATACACAATTTCAGTATTTTTAAAACTGGGTACATATCCTCAGACCTTTCTGTAATCTCTAATTTCAGGCCTTTGCTCCAAAAGTCCTCAATTCTGCCAAGTAAGTATAACTCAGATTTTGAATTAAAATGTGATTAACTTGTAATTTTAAATTAATCTTTGAATTAAGGTTACTTCAAGATGCCATGCTTATTTGTTAGTTTGGATTTCACATTCGTCTCTATAAAGCACACAAACAAGAGATCAAGTATCGAGGGGCTTAGCTCTGCTAGGAAAATCAAGGCAGTATGTCAGCATTATTGTATAAACCAATGGAAATCGGTTCATTCATTCCCATTTGTGACTACTGGAAATTTCTACCAAAGGCAGTTTGGGTCAGTTCCCGTCATCATTAAGATTCCATCAATTTTCCTTGCCACAGAAGAACACTAAATATGACATTTCTGGGCTGTTCCAGGCTTCTGTTGCCTAGAAGCCAAGCAGATTATTATTGCATCCAGCAATTTATTCTTCCTCTGAAGAGGAAAGAAAGAAGGTATTTTTACAATGGCAAATGCTAAAGCTCTTCTGTAAGTAATACTTTCAAGAGGGACTTTGTTTCAGTTCACAGCTAAAAATAAATTAGGGTATATGAACTCTCTTTGCACAGACGTGTAAATTAGATCTAACATTTTTCTACTCTCCTGTTAGTAGACACTTGCCTGGCCTTCCTACAAGCCGTTTTCTGCACATTTTTCAGTCTGAACATCTTTCACACTGTAAATGGATGATGAGAATTGCACACAGAAATCTGCATGTGGTGTAGCTCCAAGTTTTATATGCTGTTATTAGTACTTTATTTCCTGGAAATGTTTGCTCGCTGTATGTTGCAATTGCAGTTCCTGTCTGTGGAAATATAATAATGGTTCATATCCATACAACAGACTGATGCTCTCCAGTTTGTCCGCTCCTGTTGCACAACTAATGTGCTTCAACTCGCAGTTTAAATTCTTTCTATTCTTCAAGGTCATCTGGTGCTAAATTATGCTCTCATTTCTTTAAAATGCTCTTATTCTGTGCCAGGTCCAATAACAACTTAATCACAGATACACTTGGTCCCAGCCACTAATATCCCTTCAGCACAACCTGCTGTCCCTTCTTTGTCACCACACAAGCCTCGTGCTTTTATCTTCTTCATAAAAAGTACTAATTTCCCATATGGCGCAGTATCAAATGCTCTACTGAAGTCCAGAGTAAGTACAGTACCATTCTCCCTCTTTGTAGAACTGTTATTTTTACGAAAGAGCTGTAACAGTTTATCTACTTGAGTAAATTTCAGATTTTTTTCTTGCTAGTTGTACATTTACCTCGAAATCTTAATGCTCTTTCCTTCAAATTCTCTCCTAGGGCCTTGTGTTCTGTGGAGTTAGACAAAAAGTAGTTTATCAGAGCTTTTTCCACTTTAAATATAGCAATTTTGTTTGGTATTCTTTAATGATATGGTACCATCCTGACTTGAAATTTATTTAAAATAATTGTTACCAGCCCTGTAATTTCATGTGCCAGTTCTTAATCTTTATCCCAGAAATTTTATCTGGGCCCACCAATTCAATTGTACTAAGCTATTCGAGTTTTGCTTCCAGTTTGGTTGTGGAACCTTCCATTTCTGTACCAGAACTACTATTGGTTTAGCACCTAGATTGCCTTTAAAAGCAATAAAATTCTTACTGCAGACAGCCCTGGTTTGGTTTTTTTTATCTTTTTACACAGGAAATCTCTTATTACTTATTTGAATTTCCTTTTGTAAAGTCTAATTCAGCCTCAGTTCTGGCGGGTCTTACTTTATTTACACAATGTACTTCTCAGCTGTAGCTTTTGCAGCTGGTTGGTCAAAATTTGAACAGAAAAACTGTCATTCTTAATACTGAATAGCCTTCTTCGGGTGATTATTCACTCAGTGAGAGCTGGAACTGTTTTTACGCTGTCTCCCCTGTACTTGGAATGCAGCTTGCAGACAGTTGCATCTTTACCCTAAAACAAGTTCTAAACCTTCTTAATGGCGGTGTCTCTGAGCTCTCCAGTCCAACTGAATTTTTTAACTTCTAGTCAGTGACCTCCTCTATAACATTATTATTGCTTTCTGAAACCAGAATCTAAGTAAGAATTATATTAGTGGAGATTTGATAGAGCAGTCTACAAAGTATCATGTCCAGGAATACATGAGTGCTAACGATCCTAGTAGCACTTTTTCCCACAATAAGTAAAACAAACAGGAAATACAACCCTTGGTAATTACACAGTAAGAAACACTCAACTTTCTACAGTCATCTTCTCTACTATAATATTGACCTGCACCCAGCTCTAGTCACATGGTTCTACAGCAGACACATATACTATCTTTGATCATGATTCTGTTTTGCCAGAGACCGATTATCTATACTAATTTTCCATATTTCTATCGTATCATTACTATGCAACTCCACTCAACCATTTCCCTTCTAATATCTTAAACTGACATTTCTATTTCAGCCCTAATAGCTATTTTCTACTATGCTTTCTTATTAGAATAATAATATAGCTTCATAACCTTTCCTACTTGTTCTGCTTCTCTATTTAGCTACCTAGACTTCTTGCAGACAAACACGAGCATCTCCGTTGGACTAAATTAGTGAAACGCTATCTCTGAGCTACATTTTCTCCCTCACCAGTATGACTACTACGCAGACTGGACTGAGCACTTTTTGCATTGTCTTCCTGCATGTTCTTTATCTATTGTTACATTGATTCACTTAGGCGGTGGTAGTGTTTCCTAACATTTTAAGTCTAGGTCTGGCTATTAGTCAAGTTGTTAACCAAGAGAGACTCCTCTTTTGCGCAGGTGAGTGTCCTGCCACTTATATAGAGCCCATCCATTTACAGCAGATTGCTTTCCCGACTGATACCAAAGGTGAAGCACTTTCAGATCTTCCAGAGTCCTTGTAACAAATCAATTTCTTACAGCACAACAGACTTACTTTGAAAACTTACACGTGTTGTTCTTTCTCTTTTTCTAGAAGTGCCAGAAGCTGCAAACCGTTCTCTGGGTACTTCCCCTCACAGCAACATTTCATCTATTTCAAGTACCACTGACCAGGTATAACATTAACGAAATTCACATTACAGAAAACTTCCTGTCCTTTACTTCAAAGTAGTATTTCCATCCCTACCCACTTTCTAAATAAAAATCATACTCCATGGAGGGCATCCATGTCCCCTTTGCAGTGCGGTAGCACAAATAATCTGAGTATTAGCTTTCACATGAAAAAAATGCTTAGAACATATACTGTAGGAGACCTTTCCAGAAACTGTAGAAAAATACGTAAATAGCATTATATCAAACCTTGGCACTCTACCAGTCACTTCAAACAAGACCCAAAAAAAGCTTCTTAGTTTCAGCTCCTCCAGCCTTCCCAGTTTATAATACTTCAACATCATTTGAAAGAAGGAACTGTGTGATGATGTACTTAAGCCTAGTCTTCTGACAGAGATGGCTATAAAGAGTTTTTAATTGCCCGGTGTTTTCTAACTTGTAGCTATACATACTATGTCCTGAAAAAAAAAAAAAGCAGATACAATGAAGCCATCTGCAGCAAATAGCATTAGCCTGCACCAATGTCATGTGCTAAGAAATCCCAGAAATTTGTAGGAGGAAACAGTGACGCTCTGCTGACTGGCCCAACACAGCCGGATGCAGAGAGGCAGAATCACGTTTATGAATGTTGCAGTTTAGGGAGTCGGCAAAGAAATAATTTTAAGAACCAAGAAGCAAGTCATTGCTGCCCATCTCAGAGGATGCTGTGATGCCTCTCCCTATTTAAGTCTTTCCCAAGTTCTACTCCTTTCTGTTCCTTTAAAAAGACTTCTTGTCATGACTGCTAAAGCTGTCAGTTTTACGATCAAGTCTTCTTTATGTGTTTTGCTGCAACACTAAACTTTGAATAATCTAAGCAAATGCAAAGTTATTTTCATTTCAGTGCTATTCCCCTTACTGCCTTCTGGACAAAGGAAGACTATGAAATGCCAGAAGCCGTTCTTATTAGCCTAGTGGTCACAAACAACGTAAAAGTAGTTCTGCGGAGTGCAAAACAAACACTCTGTTACACAGAACCAACAACAAGAAATGTGCTAAAGCCTGACATAACAATGATAATACCACAGTGAAGAACACAAAGGACTTGAAGTTCTGGAAAAATTTTAGCAATATGCCACACTGGATATCTATTACAAAAATTGCTTTCAAATAAACAATCCAGCAGACAGCAAATAAACAGCTTGTAGCAATTACACTTGCCGCTCTTGTGTAACAGCCATGGGCAAAACCAGAGCTTAGTAAAACATCCTTTTTGCTTAAAATAAATAAATGTTAGGTGTTATTTTTCCCCCAGTTATGTATGGTGGTATCATTTGCTGTAGCATCCTGCACAGTACAGGTGCTCACAGCCATGATTCGCATCCATAAGATTGTTTGGTTCCCACTTGAACTTTGGTAGCAGCTTTCTGATTCCAGATTACAGACTATAGACAGTGCTAGAAAAACGGTCCAGGGGCAACTGATTTCTTGACCCGTTGATTTCTTGTTGGTTTGCTGGACTCATTCTCTTAAGTAAGTGGTTGACTACCTTGCATTCTTGCAAATTCTCTCATCCTATCCTTTTCCAATGAACAGTGTGACTGGTGAGATACATGGAAGAACTTCAGAGGTAAAGTTGTTATGTTATGACTTGAGCAAACAAAATCAGTGAGATTCTGGCAAAGAATTTTCTGAATTTTGTCCTTTAGTCTACATTATTCTACATCTGAGTTCTTCACACCTGTCATTATTTAGTAGTGACTGCCCTATAGGCCATATTCCTTATTATTATCATTATTATTTTACACGTGAAACACTAACTCTTTCTTTCTAGGATGCCAGTGTTCATAGTAAAGCATGGTATGCTGCTACCTGTGATAGGAAAATGGCAGAAGACGCATTGTACCAATCAAACAAGGTAGGTCACCTTTAAAGAATGTCCATTTTATAAAAAAAAACCAAAAAAACTTCAAATAAAAATTAAAATATCACCAGAAATATTCTAAGAACAGCAGCTGTATTCTGAACATATCAGGACACTGCGCCATGCAAATGCTGCCAAACGTGAAAATATTGTGGTGAAACTATTTAACTAGGGTTTCCATCCCAAGACAAAGTTGCATTGGTCTAACTCGAAGACTGGTGCACTACAGAGGAAGCTCTTGCAGACTGCAGAGCTGAGGAAGCTCTGATAGCCTGTGTACATCCATTAAAAAGGAAAGCAAAGCCCTCTGACTTTTAAATTGCCTCTGTCCAAAGGCTGTCCGAGGGCTCTGGTGAAAACAGCTGCAAAGGCTGATGCTGCTATGCATTCTGAAATAGCAATGCTACACATTTAGGTGGTTGGAGAATTCTGAATTCTCGTAACTATGCTGTGTACAAAAGCTAATGTCACAGAAGTGAAGAGTAACACCCTCAGCATCAGGTCCATTTTCCGCTCCTGCCTAGCTCCACAAAGCAGGATCAAGGGGCAAAGCACTGGGGTTATCACCAGTGCAGGCTACTGCTAGCCTAGAGAGCACTGGGCTACAGTGTCAGCAGCCACAGGTGCTTGTCTCTATCAGATGACAGAGGGCTTTTTACACCTCTGGGGAAACAGTATGTCCACCTCTCACTACTTTCTTGCCTACCTGCTACTACAGTAACTTCTATTTCCTAATAATGTGTGGACCCCAACAGATGGCTGTCACTGTGTGTTTTATTTCTGCTTTCTTTTTCTGGTTGGGAAAACAGGCAGCAGTAAAGGTGACTCTTAAATGACACCTTTGTAAGCTACTGTTGGACAGCAGGAACACGTTACTTCCCATCTCCTGCTGTACAGTTTTTCTAATGGGAGAAAAGTATTTAATATAGATGAAAATACTAACACCAAAGTTGTTGGAAAACATAAGCTGAATACACTTACTACTTTTCTCTCTTTAGGATGGATCCTTTCTAATAAGAAAGAGTTCTGGACAGGATTCGCGGCAACCGTACACACTGGTTGTGTTTTACAACAGAAGAGTCTACAACATTCCTATACGATTTATTGAATCAACAAGACAATATGCACTGGGCAGAGAAAAATGTGGTGAAGAGGTGAGATGATGTGGGTTTTCTTTTTTCAGTTATATACTTTTAATAAGCAAGGATTAAGTTCTACTACGCTATAACCAAAAGGATTCTTCATGTATCAGGATAAAAGTATTCCCTATGACTGACCTATCAAGCTAGAGAAACCAGTGCAACATCAGCTCCTGCACACTGTGAGTAATTAAACCCACAGATCAAGCTTAAAGCATACTCAAAGAACTGTTGTGAAAAGTTATCTAGCAGCTGCAGGTTTGATCCTGATAAATTATCCCCCTGTATATAATCATCTGTTCACCTTCTACCTAAGACTCTCATTAAGTTTCTTGGAAAATCCTAAAGGAGGAAGAGCCACTCTCAAAAGAAAATAAACGAGGTGGGGGGGAGCCCCAAAACATCTATCAAAATGAGAATGACAGTATTTTTAATCCTGTTTTCACATAAAGAAAATGTTAAACTCCAGTTCTAGAATGCAAACATCATCAATTGGTTCTTATACCACACAGATAATTACTCTAGCAGCAGAACAGAAACTTGGAACCCAAACACCAACAAAAACCGTTTATCACTGCACAAAATAGGCTTTTCAGGGATGTGCCTTAGCCTAATTATCTGCTCCCCAGGCAACAGTTTGGAGGTTACAGAATAAATAACAGCCTGGAGCTCATCTGCCCTTCAACAAAGGGTCAAAAATTACCTCAGAAAAAAGAGATAGCTGGTCCAAAATCTGCATTTGGCCAAAGACCAAAAGGAAAAGCAACCAGCCTAGCAGATTCTGGATATTCATTTACAGTGACAAACATTAAAATTGCTAAGTAAAACAGTTCTCATTGATGGCTGACTGTACCACATTACTCCTGGAAATTGCCTTTTCTCCAAGGTGGCTGAACCACACCTGAAGCAGCTTCCAAACTGCCAGTCTGGAGCATGGCATATATTAAACTGAAAGCTGTGTCAGTTTAATATGCCACATAGCAACCTCCATGGTTCAGGTTGCAGCAATCAGAAATGGAAAGGAGCGTAAGGTGAGACAGCTAGTGGCCATAGTATCTTCCATTGTTCAAATTAAATGTTTATGACTAGAATCAGGACTAAGAGCAGGAACACTACTCTTACTAAAAGGGAGAGCACCTTTTGGTACGTCATAGCTCCTCTCTCTTCAACGGTGGGAGGAACAAAGATAAAAAGATAATGCAGCAATGTCGTATTAGAGCATTAAAGGAAGCCAGCACTAACTCATTTTTGTTTTCTTTATACAGCGTTTTGACAGTGTTGCTGAAATAGTAGAGAATCATCAGCACATCCCTCTGGTTCTAATTGACAGCCAAAACAACACAAAAGACTCAACAAAACTGAAACACATTGTAAGAATTTCTTAAACTGAACTGCTAAGATGAAGACAGTTTAATCATTTCTTTCAGCATCCAAAAACATGTGGATCAGGTATTAAAAAGAAAATCCAAAATAACGGCAAGTAGTCTTTAAGAGCACCTACTGAGTAGTAAGAGATGGAGGTCATACAGTTCAACCCACGTCACTTTTATCAAAAAGCACTCATATTTAATGCAAGAAGCCAAAGCAGAAACACCCTCGTCTGTGGTTTCCCTCTGTGACAACACGGGTGTTCCAAGTCACATGAAGAACAACTGCATACCACAGCCTGGTCCTTTGACTGCTATTTAAAGATAGATTTCCTGGAGGACATTTTCACTCTGAGAATACCCACAGTGATCTACTCTTCCTGTTTGTTGTTTACCACAGATCACTGCTTTCAGCAACTTCTTCGTAAAGTGAAACAGCCCCAGAAGTCAGAGCAACTCGACCTAGCATACCACTGTGTACAAGCTGAAAATAGGACTGTACTTCATGTGATTAGTGGCAATAAAGCTGTCTAAATGCTTTAGATTAATTGACACGTATTGTCCTCAGCTTTACTCTGTTTCATTAATTTTTTGTATTTTCAAATGTGCAAATAAAATTAAAAATATTATAAAGTCAATAGTGTATGGAGGCATTGGTGGATCACATTTCTTAGTATTATGCCACCAAGAAAGCATCAATTCACTATTGTTTATGTTTTAATATATATATTTGTATGGGCTCCTTCACAAGTTTTGTTGATATGAAAACTATCGTTTTTTACAGCATAAACATATATTTGGCTTAATACCTCTCAAATCTTTGTATCAGAGTACCTGCCAAGCACATTGCTTCATTGCTAAACTACTCAATTCTTGCATTAGTTTATACACACACACACCGCCCTTCCTTTTTTCAAGCCTGTTCTAGCGCAGTGGTTTACCTATTATTGCGAACAAAATAATATCCACAAAGGTTAAAGTGGATGAATGGATAAATTGCACTAATGAAAAAGTTTTAGGAACAGTTGCTTCAGGTGCTTGCTTTCACTGGACCTGAAACCTCATCCACCATCAATAGCATCCAGATTTTTAACATAGCATGCTCCATTCTGGGTGCTAATTAAATTAAAAATCCAGGAGCTATTGATTCAGCAGCCAATACACAATCTAGGCCATGGTAATTCGGTGCAATACTGTACCTGAAATTTGCTCTTACAACTGCTGGAGTGCCAGCAGCTGCCACTAGTTAATGCTGCCAGGTGTTTCCACCAGGTAGCAGGTGGGGCAAGACTGACCTCTGACAGACAGAGCAACATACCTCTACCCCCACATTTTGATACTATTAAGTAATTTCTATTCCATGTAACTGTCATTAATTGCTACAAAAAACCTAAAGGAAGACCTAAAATTAGAACTAAGTATCTAGCTTTAAGATGAAGTAATTTTTTTTGCCTAAGAACTCTGGGCAAAGTACCACATTTCCTAATGTATAAAGGAGCAAAAGTGTTGTCTGCCTACCTGATAGAGGAAGGAGACTACAGTGGGTACTGCACATCATTCCTGACAATTGTTCCATAAAAGGAGTAAGAATTTGTATTCTCAAAAATCCAAGTGTTCAGACACACAAGTTACAAAACTATATTCCTCCATCAATCTAAACCACCAGCAGCAGGCAGAGATTCTTAGTAAGCGTAAAAAAATACACATCTCACATGACAACAGTGCTGGAACAAATACTGAACAGAAGTTTTTTGTTAAATCATTGGAATTCCTGAGGAAGAGAAACCATGACTTACTCATGTATACACATCTTACAAGGAATATACAATGGGCTAGATTTTGCACACACAAATTCTGCACAAATGCTTGCTGACTCTCCACTTGCTCTGATCTCTGTATGTCCTAAACACTACAACCAAGTAAAGGCTTTCTTATCTTCTTGTATATGCAATGTTACAAGCTATCTTAAAATGTTATGGTTGCAAAATCAAGCACTCAAAATCAAGACGCTCCTCACCTTAATGCGTCACATCAGATATACCCACTACAATACAAGCATTAAATATATGATCAACTGTTTTTCCATATGGATTTATATATTTCACCTGGTTCACATGATGATACTTCAGGGGTAAACCGTAGCTGAGTAATGAAAGGCTGCGGTTTGTAAGATATTTCTAAGATACCTTTTCCATTTACTGAAGATGCTGAAAAATGCACAAACATTACAAGAGTCAGCCAGCAAAAAGGTAGCCTCGTATTGTAAAAGCAGTTAAACATCTCACTGAAGAACTGTATACTGCTCTGCATCATCCACTGCAACATTGGTCAGATTGCTTATACCAAACTTTCTCACCATGATCATTAATTATGATCTCAATTTCGCTGAAGTCTCGAGATTCTTTGAAATCTGATCCGCAGAAGTGCCGAACTTTTAGGATCTCAAATTAAGTATTATGGAAAAGCTCGTTAGCAAAAAATAATAACACAGAACAGTACTTGAGCAATGTGCGCTAAATAATACAAGGACATAATTAAGGGTGGGGGAGCAATTCTCTGCACTGAATGACATGCATGTCCGTGGATAAAGTGATACAACAGTGAATTAAGCCTGTATAAAGCAATCTTATTTCAACATTTCCTAGTTTTACAATGTTGTTTTTCACATTTAAGGTTACACATCTCACAGAAAAACAATCTGGAGGGGAAAAAACTCCAATGACAGGTGTGACTCTCATGATTCATCAACATAGAGAAAACCCCCTTAACACTACAGCAGAACTTCCACCTCAGTGCTAAGGAACAAGTTGCACCAAGCAGGTTTTAGCAACAAATTTGGTTACTTCTGCCAAAGACAGCAATGGCAATGTCCACAATTCAGGAGTTCTAATTCAGGGTTTATAGGAGAGCAAGCTGAGGCAGCAAATAGATCCTTCCAATTAAAAAAGCTTAACACATTTTTGTCCTTTCCCAATGCTGTTTCTTTCCAACACTCTTCCTCACCACTACACTATTCGTCAAAGCTCCTAGCCAAGTGAGTGTCAGCGCTCAAGCCTGTGATCCAGCACAAAGTGATCCAATTTTGATACAGAACACACATCAGCTGTATATTTATTCACCCAAACTATGCTGTTTAGATTATCTCAGGTAATTCAGTTGACTTCCATACATTAACAAACCAGCTACAAGGCTAGGGTGCATCCTCCTGCCAAGAGACACATCAAGAAAAAAACCCATCCCTAGCTACTGAAATTTTGGGGTTTTTTTTTAAATCATTTTCATTATAACACTTTAAAACCTAAGTCAAATTCTATTACTGGTGACATCTCTATGACATCTGTGAAAGACTTCCACTTGTTTCATTGGCAGCAAGTCAATCTTCACTTTTGCCTTATGAAGATAATCACAGAGGATTACCCCTGGACTTGTATCATCAAAAATCTCAGAGATTTATATGCCCCTCCTCCAAGTCCAGTACTGAATTTTAACACTTTTTCCAACAGCACTTTGAGAAGCTGACTTAACACCCCTAAGATGTAATCTTCCTGTACTTGGGCAAAAGGTGCCATGTGGTAAAGGCACTCCCACTGAAGAATAGATCTAACCTCTGCGTTCAGTAGGAATCAGGAGGACAAAGCCTCTAAACATAGTAATTACTGTGGATAATAAGGACCTTCACTTGTTTATAGGACCTTTGTATAGGACCTTCATTCATATCCATATGAATGGATATGATAAGGTCTGCTGTTTACATATCCTCACACAAACATCGAGAAACGTGAGGCATATTTTCCCTTTAATTGTCCCTAAAATTTTATTACCCTACAGGCTAGTAAAATATGGGTGGAATAAGTCAAGCCTTGGTTTTGCCAAATCCCCGGTACCCTAAAAGGCAGTTCACTTGCGAAAGCAACAGTAGAAAATACTACTTAGTTATTATGGTGACAAGTTACATCCACCTGGAATAAAACTGCAGCGCAGTTGCAGGCCTGAAATGGTGCTTTGCACTCCACCACGTGCTGGCCTTCCTACAGCGATTGGGGCAGACATAGTATAAAGTAAAACAGAAACATTTTCTACAAATGCTCAGTCATGTTCTGTAAACACAAGTTATAGCAAATTTAATTGTGACAGACTCAGTACAGATTAGGAATGTTCACCATTCTTAAACACCATATACATTATGAATATATATACTGTGTATTTGCAGCTGATTCCATTCTCAGGTTCACTGTACTAACATGATCGTAACATGTTTTATTAATTTATATGAAAAATACTTCACTAAGAAAGTAGACAAACTGCACAGAAATAGTACAAGTGTCATGTGCATAGCAATATAGGTTAAAGCATTCACATATGGCTTTGTTTAAATGAAACTCTGGGGGAAACAGCCCTGCATGGGCTTACGGTTACAGAGTTGAAATAATGTAAACTGCTTCACATCTTTTAGGCACTTGTTAACAATAGTGTTCACTCCCTGAAAAACAAAATCAAGAGCTAACAAGTGAAAATAACAAAAATCCCAGGATAACAACTGGTGCAGTCGAAAATGTTTTAAAAAATTGTTTTAGTAGTGCATGCACAGAACTGAAAAAAAAAGGAGGGGTGTAATTTCTGTGCGAGAATTATACCAAATAATTGAAAAGTAGAAAAATATTTACAAGTTTAGTTTTTTAAAAATATGTACAGAACAAAAGCCCTGAAGACTCATTCTATAGAATAAAAATATAGGACATGATAGAAGTAACAAAAAATAATATATATTTTAAGAATTGCATTTGCTGTTTATTACAAGTTACCTAAACCACAAAGCTCCATGATCTATCTCAAAGCTTGATGACAAAAGAGAATCTGCTCTTCCTTTTAAAGCACAAGCACTTTGCATCATTTTTAAACTTCAGTTACAATACTGAAACACAAAACGACTTGTGTATCCTAATTCAATGGATTCTCTTTTTTCAAAACTGTAAGGTATGATATTTTAAGTTTCCTTTTCTTCACTGGTCATCATTATACCAATGAATTCCAATCTCGAGTAGCCTCCATCAAATGCCTCTGTCCATGTCCCACCCAATTATCCTGATTGTCAAATATTCTACCACAAAACCAGCAGCTAAACTTAGCTTTCAAGGTATTATCAGAGGTAGTTTTCACAATCTGATAATTGTTTTTGCTAGTCTTTTTCAGTGTCAATTTTAAGACAAATCTTTCTTTTACAGGGCTAATAGGTTTTATTGTCCTGTGCCTCCTCTGAGAAAGCTCATCAGTAGTTATGTCCAAACGGTTGCAGAAGGCTGGCTGCAGAAGCGCTTCTATAGTTCTTTTTGACAATGAAACTTTAAGAACATGTCCCTTAAATTTAGCAATGGTTTTCATTACATTTACAACTTCTGGAACATCTGCATCAGGATGGTTAAGCACAACAACTGGTTGATTTCTCCGAGGGCATTTTACAAGCTGTTTAGAATTAAAAGGAAGTAGTTTCAAAGTCCTCACAGTTTCTTTTGATGCTCTTGTTTTGTAAGGGCCACCTGATTCACTAACAGATGGGGCTCGGTTCTTTTCCTTACATTTTCTGTGCAACATTACTTTCTTTCTTGGAGGTTCTGGGCAATTATCCTTACTTTTCCGTTTGAAATTCTTGTTTCTTTGCACACCCACAGTTTGTGAACTTTTAGACCTAGTTTGTTTTAAACGAGGTTTTACTTTTGCAGTTCTGTTTCGGGTGCTCCACGAGGACTTCTGACTACTGAAGTTACTCCCGTTATTAGCAGTTACTACTTGGGTACTCTCAATAGAACCTTTTTGCAACCGAGTCCCTGCAGATTTAGTAGGATAAACAGGTTCTACAGGAGGAACACAACATGCTGGATTAGAGCTTGCCAAAGAGGCATTTGCTGGCATTAACCTACCTGGTAAAATTAAGGCATCATTAGAAGTAAGATTAGTTTGTTTCTGTGCTAGCGCAGGAGCAAGGGACTGCAGGTTATCCAGCTGTAGTGAGGGCACTGAGTTGCTTACTGACTGAGTGGTACCAGCCACTGTATCTGAAGTAGAAGTCTTAATTTTCAGCAAAAGCTTTTGTTGCATGGCTCCAGTTTTCTTTGGTTGACAATTCTGATAATGAGTGTTATCCTGAAAAACACTATGTTTATGAACTACAGGCTTGTTTGGTGTCATGCATTTCAGAAAAACTGCCTGCTGTCCATCAGGCAAAAGTGCATAAACACGTTGTTTAATTTCCTGTTGGTTTACTGACTCCGAGGAACCAAAGACAGCATCCTGATGCTCTGATAATACCTTCAAAGAAGAAATTCTTTTCACAGATGAGTCCGATGAGTTTGCTATTACAAGAGGTCCTTTGAATGGCGTGTTATTCAAGGAGTCATTTGCTGTACTACATGCTTTCCTATTACAGGAACTTCTCACAGTTCCAAAACTGTCATTTTTCCCCTCCACTTTTGAAGCTGGTATGGTTATTTTACCATATTCTCTGGATGCAACTCTCCCTAAAACCTGAGAACTATCACTAGGGACATTTGCAACTGTTCCAATTGCCCCGCTAAAAGTCAAAACCATTCCAGGACCTTTATTTAGAACAAAAGATGTAGGTACACCTTTAGTCCCATGTCCGTCTGATGAACTGGTTGACGGAAGAGATTTCCCTGAAACCACCTGTAGTCCGGGCTGGTTAGCAAGGTGCAAAGGAACAAAAAATCCTGATGGAGGTGACTGAACTAAAATAGTTTTCTTCTGTTGCTGAAGACCTGGCAAAAAGCTGCCAGGATTGTGGTTTGCAGACCATACTTTATCTTTTATTAACTGCTGTGTTACAATTGCATCTGTATGAGATTTTAGCAACAGACCAACACGTGGAGTTCTGGATAATTTATCCATTCCCTGCGAATCAAATGATGTCCTGGGAGTCTGATTTTCTCTCCCACAATGTGTACCTTCATTTGTGCTACATCTTGTGTTCAACTCTTTCTTATATATATGAAAGCCTGCATTAGAAGGAGGCCTCTGAAAACCACATGCAGGTGGTGAGCTTTTTAAATGCGTAAAGGCTTTATTCCCCGACTCGTGACCAGAAAGCATCTTGTCAGAATGAAGTTTTACACAGTTATTTGACTTGCTGTGCGATTCTTGCTGAGTAGTTGCTTTCACTTTTAATACATCTTGCAGTAACTTATTTATTTCAGGTGATAAATAATTAGCTGCCTGTTCGCTCTGCAATGAGAAGACAGACGTGATTTTAGGCATCAAGACTGAGTTAACACAATCGGAGGCATTTTCTTGGAATTTCTCAGCTACGTTCTCAAAGCTTTGATGTACGTTAGCGTCCAAATACTGCTGGCCATTATGCCGGTCCTCCATAAAACACTCACTGTCAACAACACATTTAGACTGGCTTTTAGAAGACACAGAGTTAGTGTTTATGTGTCCATAACTTTGATTAATATTTGACTGGGCTGATACAAATTTCTCTGGTTTTAAGCCTTTCATCAACTCTGAATATGAAGAAGCAGATTCACTTCTGCTGTTTTGAAAAGAAACTGTTTTGCTAGATAGAAATTCTTTGTATCTGTCATCTGTTGACATCCAAATGTTACAAGGATTATCCGAAGTGTCCATTTTGGAATAGTTGTGGAAAGAGAGCAACCCTTCATTAGAAGAGTCCACTGAAGTTGAGTAATAAAGATTGTTAGTTCCATTACTGTTATTCAGGCCACCATTTGGTATTTTCAGCTCAGGAAAGAAGGCCATTTTCACAGGGTCATAGTGAAGCGTATTTGTAATAGTGGGTGGTAATACCTGAGAATGACTTGGAGGATTATAGCTTCCCCACGAGATACTGTTTCGTGTTCCAATTTTTGTCACCTCATCACATGGAGGTACAGTTGAGCCCAACTTCACTGGCAAGTAATTCAAACTTTTTCCTACAGCTACATTAGAAGGTGCTACAGTTTGAGAAACACTCCTACCATACAACAAGGAGTTATTTTGATTTTCCACTTTTGTTTTTCCTGAATGAGGAGCAGAACAAGAAAACGGAGGGGAGGTTAATGGCTGAACAGAACTGTTCTTTAAGGTTGGCTGATCGGTTACATGTGGTATAGCACCTGAAGACAAGCCACAAGGATCAGCAGTCTGTAGCAAAGGAGTTGTAGAATCTTTAACAGGATCAGCTTTCTGACCCAACAATTGTACATTTTGCTTACTTGTAGGTAATAATTTTATAACAATATGTTGTTTTCCATCTACCATTTTAAATCCCATAAATTTAGCACTGTAATTTGCTGGAACAGATATTTTATTGTTTTTGACCATCAATACCGTTGGCCCATGAACAGCATTTTTTAATAATTCCAGGCTATAACTTGTTCCATCATCTGCTTTATTGCATTGGGCAGTAGGAGCAGAGAGCATTCCACCCATGAAATTATGCTTTTCTGCATACATAATTTGATCTTTTTCTTCATTTGCTTCCATATCTCTTGTACAATGGGTCAGCTCCTCAGCTTTTGTTTGAATTTTATTCACACTTCTTAGCACTTGTGTATTTTTTTCTCCAATTTTGTCACTTTCACTGCTTATTTTTTTCCGTCTCCAAAGCGCTTTTTTCGATGCTCCCATTTTATATCTTCTTAACACAAGCTTCAGTCCTTCTGGAGTCTTCACTATTCTTTTTTCACATTTATCCTTTTCCAGTTTTTCTTTTGCATATAAGTGGTCTCTATGCAAAGCTATGATGTGTTTTACAAGGTGGTCTTTCCGTCGTGTGCTGTAATCGCAATACTGACAACTAAAAGGAAACATACTGGTATGAACAAGATGATGTTTCTGGAACTCCTCTTTCGTAAAGCTTACATGATGGCATTTTCCACATTTGTAGGGTATTTCATTATGTCTGTGAATATGCTGAACAAACGTGCCCACATCTCGGGTTAAAAACCCGCATTTCTCACATTGAAAGTAACCATTTACACAATGCGTCGACGTGAAGTGTTTTGTTAAATCCAACAAAGTGTACATATGCTCATCATTACAGAGCTCACATTTCACTAAAGTGCTACGATGGGTGCGTCTATGCTGTTTAAACGACTGAAAGTCATTAGCCGAGAAGTTACACATCTCACAAGGATACAAAGGCAATTCGCCATAGTGTAACAGCTGAAAATGTTTCTGTAGATCATTCGGGCTGTATCTAATGTTATCCTTGCACTTCGTACACGTGAAATTCAGTATCTTTGCTGTAGTTTTCAACCCTTCTTCAAATCGCACTTCTGGTTTGTTTTGCAGGTGGTTTCCCTCTGAACAACTGGGATTGCTTTCGTTAATTTTCTCTAGACTTAAGGACTTCCTTGCGGTCTGCTGTTTACACTGAAAGAGTTTTCTAAATCTTTCAACTTCATGTTTCATTAATACTTCATTTGGAATGCTCACCTTGGGTAAATCAATTTTCACGTCTTTTAGTTCATAAGAGAGATTGACATCTAAAATTGCTGGTTGGGTCATCATACTTAAAGGATCATTCACCAGTGCTTTTTCCAAAGTAGTATTTGTAGAAAAATTCCTCACAGCATTGTGCTTTAACAAAATAATTTGCTTATCACAAAAAACCTGTTCCTTCTCAGATGGCATGATTTTAGTTATTCCTTTCCTTTAATTCTTGAGATTAGTCTTGGTTCCCACAGTAAACAAGACTACTGCGCCGAGTTATTCACAAGGGTCTAGAAATTCCCCATTTTATTCTCCTGAAATCAGAAAACAAACACAACAAACATTACTTTCTAAACTCGTGTAATTAGAATATTTATTATAATTCATTAATAAATACATGCTCATCTTGGAAGTTGGTTTTTATAACAATATTTGAGAGAAAAAAGAATGAGACAAAAACGAGACATTACACTGTAACTTTTTGATTGCTTGTCTTGGGGAGGGAGGGGTTGTTTGTCGGTTGCGATTTTTTCCCCATAAAATCTTGAAAAAATAAGCTTTAAAGAAAAACATCTACTGAAAGATTAAAACATTGGAATTCCATGCCATGAAATTTCGGTTTTCTCCCACCAGAACAGCCTATAAGCATGAGAAATCCCAAAAGCTGCTGTTTTAAAACAAAGCTAGCATTTATTATTTATTCAGGATTTCAAGCAAATATAAACACAGTACCTCCTCTCTGACATGGATCACTAACTGGACTAGGTGAAGTACTAAAAACAAGTCAAATTCAGCA
>NW_010389171.1:55431-58696 GCF_000710305.1 Buceros rhinoceros silvestris
CAGGAGTTGGTATTTCTATTATTCAAGTCTGCTATTCTATAGTAGCTAAGTGTTTAAAAAGAAAAAAAAAATTCTGACAAAAGATCTACTTCATTAATGGTGTTGGTAAAGATAATGTCTCCAAAAAACCCACAACCACCTATAATGAATTTCTGACACGCGTACCTTTCAGTGTCACACAACACTGACAAAGTCAACGGATACAACTTTACTGGTTTTTCACCATATGTTCCCGAGCATAGCTTAATCTCTTCAGAACAAATGCATGACTGACAACAGTATTCCTCAATGGATTAATAGGCTGAAACAGGTATGGTCAGCATCATTGTCTTGCTACAGACTTCATGTCCATGATTCCGTAACAGGCTGCACTGACATTACAGCAGGTCAAGTCTATGCTCGAACAACACTCCCACATATCAATATAAAATCAGCAAAAATGGAATAGCAGTGGAAATAACTTGGATTTTGCAAAGTGAATCTGAAAAGGAAAAACTGTTTCTTTAATAGTATATAACACTTTTTACTAAAAACTTGTTCCATAGTAGAAGTTACAGCACCACTTTCCTCTTTACAAGTGTAAGTTAGCAAAGCGTTAGCTAAAATCTGACTGGCAGCTCCTCTCCACTATTCTCCTGCCCTCCCTGAATCAACACAGACTTGGAATTCGTTATATCATTCTGTCGGAAGAATGATTGCATCCTCTCAGACCTCACTGTGATGAACTGCAAGAGCTGCTTCTAGAGATCCAAGCAACACCACCAAAGTCTTAAAAATATTTTCCCATAGTCCTATGAGAAGGAAGTATCTAGCATCATGCACGTAAATTCCTAACAAATGGAGATTTAAAAATTTTCTAGGCCACATTCGTGTATCATGTAGCAAGTTAAGAGTATGATTTATTGCATTCCTTCAGAAAAGATATTAGCATTTCTGCATAATCCTTGAAAATAATAAGCAAAACAGACTTTGAGATTTTATGCAGACTCCAATATCAAATAAATTCAATTAACTGAGTTCTTCAGCTATGAGACCTGCAAGATTTCAACTATACACTTGACATTCAGAAATAAAAAGAAAAAAAACAAAAAACATAAACCACAGATACAAACACACGCTTACTCCTCTCCTTGGGAGTCCTTCCAAACCAACAGACTTTAGGTACAGGATTAGTTGTTTTTAAACTCAATGGTACATTTACCATGCTCCACACAGGACATTAATACATGGGATATTACTCTACTTTGAGCCTTCAAAAGAGAACAACTCATCTACGTTACACTCCATTTTCACCAAAGGAGTATCGTATTATAACGCTTTCTCTTGCCAATGGTAAATCTCCTATTTGAACAGGAGCAAGCTGAACTCCCCCATAAAGAGTAAGTCACTAAAAAATTATTTGGACTTGTCTGCTTGAGTAACTTTTTTAATACACAGATGCGACACATGAAGATTACAGGTTGCATGATGCAATACGTCATCCTGATGGTAGCTGCCTATCATTCAGATTAAAACGTCAAATACTGAAACCTGAAATACGTGTGCAATTACCACTACAAAAACCAGAAGTGGATAAAGTATGCTGCAGAGAACAAGCCTCTGATTTTTAACATCGGGCCAACGCGGTCCTCAGTTGGGCAACATATTGCTTACTGGATAAAGCATTTCTGTTTGGTGAAGGGTCTCAGTTGGGTATATTCAAATCGGATTTGAGAACTCTTAACTAATTACAGTTTAACTTTGTTGTTATGCATGCAACTATCCACAAGCACCTGCAGCATGACAAATAAAAATACTTAGTAGAAACAACAAACTAGCAAAAAAAAAATCCCATGGATCATTAAATATACATTATTGAGGAAGAAGTACAACTTACACATTAAGATAGACTTGACTTCAATTCTTCAACAGCCTTTTTCATATTTTTCCACACACACAGAAGAGGTAAATATGTAAGAATCAGAAAAGGCCACTGTCAGAAGGAATACTGAAAAAAGGTCTGGAAACAAAAAGGAAAATAATTTTTAAATGGGTGAAAACAAGCACAATTGAAAGAATAAGTTTAAAAGCACAAATCCTTCACAATTTTACATTATGTGCATTTTTAATACATTGAAAACGCAAAAACTGTAAACACGTAGTATGTTCTTTCCCAAAGAACACCATCAAACATGCTACGAATTCCACATTAATGAGTGGGATTAAAAATTACTAGCAAACTCTTCCTAAGGCCTATTTTAAGCTTAGCTTTGACACTACATCTCAGGTGTTTGTCACTGGTAAGCATACACATAAAATACATACACATGAACTTCAAAACAAGACAGAAAGAAAGAACTGGTACCTCAGTCCATTACATTTTAACTGGAACTCAAAAGACACTTTTCCTAAGTAAAAATTTTAACACGTTCTATAGCAAAGACCTAATTATAATTTTCTCAAAAGTTTTGCAAAAGCCTGGGAGGGAGGGGGACTATTATACTTACAGTATTTGAAACAAGTAGGTTATAAAGCAGATATAATGAATGCAAACCCCGAGAACACGCAAGTAGTCACCACAGTTAACTCTCAGCCACTAAGCACAAGCATAAGTAACCACTTGAGGCTCTAAGTCTCAATTTTCTTCCCCTAAAAATGCTCAAACATGTCAACATTTTTTTTAAAAAAAAAAAGTACACATGGAGAAAAAAGGTTTAGCTATATACTTTAGGGAGAAATGACAGTAGCAAGACACTACCTACCTAAGTCAGGTACCTTTTACAGTTTCTCCATTTAGAACAGAAAAACAGAAATTCAAAATACTATTTCCAAGCGGTAGTATTTTCAAGATTTCTGTAAAAATTGTTTACATTTCTTTAAATTTTACAAAAAAAAAAAAAAAAAAAATTTTCAAGATTTTTTGAAAAATTGTTTACATTTCTTTAAATTTTAAAAAAAAAAAAAAAAAAGAAAAAAAGAAAAGAAAAAAAAGAAAAGAAAAAAAACCCTATGCTAAAGTATGCTAAAGTATTTTCCATGCTTGGAACCGTCCTACACGTGTCCACAGATGTAGAGTGGTGCCTTCCTCTGTACAAAGATCTGGACACATGCAGGAACTTAACAGAACTAGATCTTCAGGAACCCATAGAACTAGAGCTTCTGGCCGTCAGATACAATCTACCTGACACGGCAAAACGCTGCCTTTGTAAAGATAAAACACAAAAGAAAAATAAATTACCAAATCACTCTCAAAGCTAACAAACACAGACGCCCATGACACACAGCA
>NW_010389172.1:1684-5186 GCF_000710305.1 Buceros rhinoceros silvestris
AGTGGAGGTGTGGGGGGGGGTGGGGGGAGAAGGGTGGTGTAAATACATAATTATTTTTATTGCAATTTCTTGTCATCGCCTCCCCCCCTCAGAAATGGAAATGTAGTTCTTAGGAATTTATTATGCACTCTGTCGCAGTGTAATCATTAGTACAAAATATTTAATTACAGGGAGTCTGTTATGACATTACTGTAGAGGCAGTAACTTTTTTTTAAAACCTAAGATAACATGCACTTTAGGGCAAAAACAAAGTTATCATGACCCACCCTTTGCATTAAAACCAAAGCGCGAGGATTCTTATGTAAATGCCACTCTGCTTTCGATGACACACCCATATAAATAGAATATAATTGTATTTCATATAAAATGCTCATCTTTACCCCGTAAACCAACCGTAAACACACAAGCAAGCACAGCGCGCTTGTCAGCTGCAGCCTTCCCGTACAAAGATGACTAATAAGCTGGCTGTTTAATAGCAATCAAGACTGTATTCAAAACTCTGGTTTGTCTTTAAATGAAGAAGGAAAATGTTCTGCTTTTACAGGTTGTTAAATATCCTCTGTTTTACGTTTGATGTATTGCAGCGATTTGAAACGAAGAAATTGTCAGTATTTATATCACTTAAAGCAAACTATGCTGAGAGTGCTACATGATGTAGTCTATGTAAGCACCAACAGTTAATCAACTGTATCATGCATGTAGATCATATAGTCCATTAGATACTAGCTGAGAAGGAACAACAAAGGGGAGGGGTTGGAAGGGGGAGGAATACAATTATGCTGCAAACCGGCATGAAGCAAACAGGATACGAGATGACAGACAAACATATTTTTGAGGATCACTTGGTTTCTAATACAAGACAAAGTGAAAGCTCTTTTTGACAAGCCTCCTTGCTTCCTCCGTTCTTCATACTGCCTACATTAGCTCTTTTCTGAGCATGGTGAACTACAGAAATGGTGCTATCAGCAATGGCAACCTAGTTTCTTCTGCTGCTGCCAGCAGGTTTTTTTAAGCCTGTCCTATTCAAAACACCTAACTCGCTGCTGGGACAGCTGACAATCACGTCGCAGTTGAGGAGATTTGTGACATGTATTTACCTTCGCTTTAGACCGTAAAGAGAGATTTTGCTTTCTCTCTCCATCCGTATTGAGTGTAACTACTATAATCTGTCTGGCTGAAGGGAATGTGAATTACAGTAAGAAAAACAGGATGAAAGGCAACACACCACAGCCAGAAAGACTGACGTGAAATCAGAATCTGGTCAGCTCTTCTGATTGCTACTGTTTAGATTTGTTGATACCCAAAACACAAATGTACCGAGACACAAATTTTCTAGAGAAACCAGTTCTACCCTAGTAAACTAATCACTGAGTCTCAAGGAGGTGCCCAGGGTTGTAATAAACACAGAAAGTAAGATTAATTGGCCTGAAGTGCTTAAAATCTATAGGCTCGATTCTGCTTGTACTAAACCCAGTAAACACAATTTCCAGTCATTACAGTGCAAACAGGAGGAAATATCACGGGAAAGAAAAACAAAGTTAAGGTTTTTAAACAGACAATTTAAACGTGAAAGAAGATGGGGATGCACTGCACACCGCATCCTCTGAGATCCTGGGGCGTTCCAATGAATCAGTAACTACCAAAGAAGCTCTGTTACGGTGATACACGCGATGCAAGTAAAATTGGACACGCAAAACCCAGATGCCCCAACAGATAGATTCAGCAGTCAATTCCTGTAGATTAAATTTGTTTAAAATTGAGGGCATTCCAACAACCTAGAGTTAAAAGGCATAAAACATAAATCAGAAGCCATTTTTTCCCTTTTTGGGTAACATCCTGTTTCTCTTACCAAATTGTAGCGTGAGGGAAGAGATGATACTTGTTGATAAAGATTAGATTCAGTGATTTATCCTCTAAATTCTGAAGTTATGTTACTAAAAGCACCAAGGAGAATCACAGCTGAATCACGAGTTTGATGCAATTCCTATGCATAAATGATTAAAACAAAAAATAAAGCAAATGTAAACCTTCTGAATTTTGGATATAAATCCAACCCCATAACTTAAGCCCTATGAACAGAACAACCCAAACAACATTGTAATCAAGCAAACTTCACTCCCTGTCAGTACCAACCCCCTCCCACTGACAGCCCTCGGGCTCCCTTCTTCTCATGGCAACCAAAACCAAGTCAACTTTTTTGCCATCTCCTCTACCTACAGCAGCCAACCACTGCTTAGGCCAATCTTTCCACACCGTGGACTCTAATGGCAGAAGTCTCTTTCTTTTTCAAGAGGTAGAATAAATTTTAGGACTGCCGCTTGCCTTAGTGCTTTTAAACCCCAATTTGTGCGCCATCAGCCTGTTTCCCATTAGTCACAACTCCTGCCTCTCAACAAGGACCCAGACCCTCCCTGCGCAGTCACAGAAGGCGCCTGCCCTCGGAGGACGTGTTCAGAGCGAGGTGCCTATGGCCTAACAGAAACACACGCATCCTGGACATCAGAGCAACCTACAGTAAAGGAAAAAACGAAACATGCGTGTCTGTAAAAGCACTAGTGATACGTGCCGCATGTATCACGGTCACACGGCTGTGCATCTTGGTAATTGCCATTTGGAAGCGCGTGGAATCGGGCTGCAGGCAGCGCCATCCTAGGCTGAATCCCTGTCTCCAAATACAAACGTACGCTCTCACAGCTTTGTCCCTTACATACCTTGTCTCTTCAGCAAGTACAACTAAATCCTTATTATAATCCTATTTAGCATACAAATTGCTAATAACACATTTTATTAAGTCAGAAAGTTGGTCTTGACTTTTCTGTCTCAATTGTAGTCTCAAACAGAAGAATCCTTCCACTGCCTGCACCCAAGTCTCCCACTCCCTCACTTTAACTCCAGCCAGCTCCATGGCAGACTTCCAGGCCAGGAGAGTCTCGCACAACACACCGTAGGATCCATACCAGTTGTTTAAAGATGCTGAGAGCTTTTCTCAATACAAGTAAATTGCTTCCATTTCAAGTAGTTTTCTTAAATAGTAAAATAGACACTAAGTACTGAAGGTCAGCTTCGCAAATCTAATAAAATGATACATATCCGAACAAAAATTGGCAAGACAATACAACACATATGGTAACTTACTCTATATATTTTCCTAGTATTTTCTTATTAGTTTGTTTAAAAGCGTGTGCAATTTGGAAGTAGATTCACCTCGGTTTTTTTTACTCAATTAACCGTAGTTGTAAGTGTACAATACGGCCAAATGGTAAAATGCAGATAGAGAAACTCCAAAGAGCTGGATCTGGAACAGTCATTGCGCTCATGCTCATCTCCGATCTAAACGACTGAACCAAATACATATTTTTTGTTTGCACAGGTCTGTAGGTAAGACGTGTGTAATTAATTGTTCATTCAAAAATGCAGTTTCATGATGCATTTGATGATTTAGGTATGCAACAGTTTTAGTTCTCAGAGCTGACTAAAAATAGTGATTTTAATTTATTCCTGC
>NW_010389172.1:5289-23698 GCF_000710305.1 Buceros rhinoceros silvestris
CCTACAATTACCCACAACCATGTATTTTTAAATATTTCCAGCCTATAAAAATTACTAATTTTTGCCACTTGTGTTTATCTGCATTTAGACTTTGATTTGGATAAATTAAGCTCTCAAGTGTTCCTTGCTTTATGAAACTCTGCATGTTGTACACTTCAACACAAATAAATGACTTCTACCATTAGAGGTTTAAATAATGTAATGTATTTCATGCTCAGCCTGAAGCTGGATTCCAATGAAGTTGCTAATGCACGTAATGATTAAGTGTAACTCAAATACTAACTGTGTTGTTGAAAACATGACAGGCAATAATTTGGTCTATTATATTCTGCCATTTAATTGCCTAGTACAGACATTCTCTGACACGTTATGAAGCAATGATTTACAATTATTCAAGCTGCAAAGGTCAGAAAGTGACATTATAATCATCTACACAGAGATCCCTTCTAATGCACAAAAACTAGGTAATACCGCACAAAAATAGTTTTACTAGAGTAGCAACTTTCTATTTAAGATTTTCCAAACTGCACAAGAATAAATAATTAATTTACATTACAGTACATTAAGGCATCCTTGAAAATATAATGTTTTTCCTGCTCCTAGCAATAAATTTATGAATAAGTCTTCTTTGCTTGCTAAAAGCAATCTTAAGAGCAGGCTTTCACCAGAAGTAGCCTGACATTAACAGTAATCAGTTAAAAAATCTGAAAATCTAAAAGATTATTTAGAACACAACACACAGGAGTACAGCCAATTCTTCTGATGCAGCTGGTCAAAGCACATTCTTATCTATAAAGGACGAAGATCTATTAGCCACTATACTCAATATAGGCGAGTATTTTTCTTTAGACATTCTCAAAGCAACCAGTGTCATTAAAATACTAAACTTTATACAGATTAAGATCTCTGAATTATTCTTAGCATTAACAACAGCAGCAAAAGTGAAGTTATTTCCATGCTTGGGACATTATAACTCTCCTCAAAGCCTTTATATATGAGGCTTCAAAAAAATAACCAGATTTAGCAAAAACTTATTCAGCAGAACATCTTATAGCATCTCCAGAATTAATTGGGAAAAGGAGTTTCAAATCAACTGGAGGACTGAGGAGCATAAAATAAAAAAGATTAATACCTCCATCCACCAACAGACCAAAACAAAGAAAAAAAAAAAAATCAACAATGACAACAAAAAACTCCAAACGAAAGAACTACCTCAGCAAAATACAGAAAAACTCCAAATCTTTTCCACCTCCTCCAAATTCCTTTGTGTATACAAATACTTACTTTTGTTCCATAAAACTGCTATATATGGAGCAAACCAAATAAAGACATTTCCACAAATGTCCTTTCACTTTTTAGGAAGGTAGCAAAAAACATTTATGTGCATGTTTTAAATACTGAAAACGTTCCTAAAAATCCAAACCTACCTTATACCCATCTTCCTCAGAAGATTTTTAAGAAGTCATAAAGGAGAGGGAAAAAAAAGAAGCAGCAGCCACTCTTACTTGAAACATGTAACTACATCCCCAAAAATTTTCCCTCTGACAGCAAAGGCAAGAAAAAGGCAAAGGAATAGTAGATGCATTTTTAAATCAAACGTTGCCTATAAATTCTGTTCAAAATCTCAAGTGCAGAACAATGCACTTTTTCATGTTCTACTTGAGGCATAAAATTTGAAAAGTGCATGATAAGCCTTTTCACTGCGTTTCGCCAGGCAAATGAAACAAAAATTTTAAATGCTGGGCAACCAAGATTTGCTCATCTAAGCCAGGGTAACAGCCAATTTCAGAGACAGACTTTCAAAAATTAAATTCAAATATGCAGCAGTTTGCTACCAGCAGAAAATAGATACTACCTCTGAAATAATGGGATATATTTTACAGCCATGGGTATGGAAAAGAAAACAATTAAGACACATCTGCGATAAGGAAATGAGTAGCAGACGGTTTATTCCAAATGTTAAAACATTAGCGGTGTCCAATTTCTGTGTCATGCAGTTTCTGCTGTGCAGCTGAAGAAAAACAAACCCTGAACTTCAATTAAAAAAAATAAAACACAGCAAAATTACTGCCTTTTTCAACAACTAAGTGAATTATATATTGTGTACGTTGTATCACGTAAATACGAGGATCATTTGGAAAACTGAGACACTGCAAACCCTTCCTAAAACAACAGCACAGATACAGTTTTTTACTGTTTCTTAAAGACAAAAATTTACAGATAATTTTGTCTTAAAAAAAAAAAAATAGTATTTGGAGGCCACACTACACCACAAAGTTGCACTGACATTTCACCTTTAAAAAGTGCCCAAGCAGGTTCAAAAGCTTTCGAAACACAATTTATCCTCACAACTAGCAGAGGGCTTATTACTATGAATCTAAAAGTCAGAGGATTGAATATTAACTACTGTAGAAAAGAAAACATAGTGCGGGACCTTCTGTTTGTGACAAAATTACAGAGTTAATGTTCCTGAAAGATCACTTCACCTTTTAAAGCATGATTTTTAAAAAGGTAAAATTTATAGCAATTAAAGCTAATGAAGAAATGCAGCATGAGCTGCTTATGTTCAGGAACTAATAGGTCCACTGAGCATTTCTAAGATTATTTAGCCATCAATGATAATGAATTGACATTGTCAGTGGTGTTAATGTACCAATGCTCTATAGTGCCACTAATCCGATAGCCAATCCCGGCAATTTTATTTTTTTTATGTTGCTACTTTATTTTTTTAACCTACACGCTACTCAAGCTCTTCAATTAAAATAACAGAAATACAGGCTATTACACCTTTTTCTCTTCTTCCACATTTAAGGATGGCATATGCATTTTTGGACTACGGTTCAAACTGCTCTGGTCATTCCTCCTTCAAATCCTGTTCAGTTCTTCAGGACTGTTAGCTTCAGTACAAAACTGTCTTTTCAATTAAGGCTGTGTTAATATGTAAGTCTTGTAATACATTTTTGGTGCACATTAAGTGAAACGTGATGATTATTGCAGCAGGTATACAAATCAGATTTTTGTGAGCAGAGAATATTGTGGTATATGTCTCTTCAGCTCATTGTTTTGCTGTGCCTAAATAGCACAGCTTCATGTTGTTGATGAAAATTAGAAACACAACGCTACACAAACCTGGAAAATTAGTACCTGCTTGGCTACCAGGTATGACATGTCAGCAACATACAGTAAGCAATCAGCCCAGCAAAGTGACTAACGTAATACAAGTCCACAGTTTAAATCATTTATACATTTTGTTCTCTCCCTTGAATAACCGTCATGAATTGCAACAGAGTTGTGTAATTTCTGAGACAGATTCTAAGAATATGCCAATCCTGAAGTGAAGGAATGAGTATTTGGAAAACAAAATGAGGCACTGTGCCAAATCCTAGTAATTTTAATTCTCTTTATAAAAGATAAAGTATTAGCTATTATGAGATTTTTTTACTTTTCCTCTTATGATAAAACATGGTTAAATAATACGACAATTTTTCAGTTTATGTTAAAAGGGAATTGAATAAAGAACCATTGTCAAGTTTGTTGACAACTTCTAAAGAACAGAGCTTAGCCTTAGCTAAACAGTTTGGTGGATCTGTAGTTGTTAACTATCTTCCGTGCCAAATTCTTGGCAATTCATATAGCAAAGATAGTAAATAAGATTTTTCAAACAGTAGAAAACAGCCTACCATGCATAATGTTCATTTTAAACATGCTGCAAAATACAGAGTGGCACAAGTTATTCTACTACTGATATTCAGTGGACTTAAGAATTAGGCTCATACATTTTTATTTCTTGTTTCAAGAAGTCGGCAATTAATTTCCTTAAGCGAGTGAAAACATCCAAAGTATCTCATAATGTTACATGCAAAATTATTTGAAAAACAGAGAGATGAATCAGTGAAAATCAGTCAGCTGCATCTTCAACTGAAGATTCCCTTGTCCTTTAAAATGTATAACTCGCTGTCCAGGAGTGGTTCGGTTTGCTAAGGCTAAAAAACCCCTCCCGCTGAATATTATCCCCACCATCGCAGCACCATTCCCGTGTGCACTGCATCATCTAATTGAACCTGTGCTGTGCTACACATTAGCCATAAGACTGCTAGAGCAGGTTACATAGGTTTGAGTAAAATGTTTTTATATGATGCATATATTAGTTAATTCCTCCAGCATAATAACATTAAAATATATTTTTAATCAGAACTAGGGTATTAAAATCCAACTTTGAATGTCCTATGATGTACCATATATGCCATGGCATTTTAAAACCTTTTAAACATTTCTGCTAAATTAATTAGTTTTGCATTAAGGAGTCTCAATGCCTCCTATTAAATGCAACACATTTGAAGGACAATTAAACATTATGAACGATCCTTCTGAGGAAATAACGATTAAGTAAAAAAGAAAAACAAGATTTTTGGGGGCCACAAACAAGAACACAAGCATACATACATAAAAGACTTCAATTTGTTTTTAAAGTCTTATCCCTGCAATATTTTAGATCCGTTTGTTTGAAAAATCAGTCTTCTGTTTTGTTTTCGTAAAGAATGAAAACCCTAATGGAGTCCAGGAATCTGTTAACGGTACTAAAATTATAACAGTATAGCAAAAGAAAAAACCCCACACAGTAAAGTCTATATTATATATTTTTTATGTCTTTAAATGGAATTTACAGTTCTCCCTGGCAATGTGAATGAACATCCTATAATTTAGTCAATTTACAGATTACAGGTTCAAATTGACCTTGTAGCCCATAAAATTGCTCATCTTCAGTGCAGGATTAGAAGTGGGAAAAGAATGTCATAACTGTATTTAAGGAATTTACCATAACAATGGAAAGGAGGATATGCATGCATAATTTTAGCCACTCTTGCTCACATCACAGTTTTCAATTCTGAAACAATGCATATCCTGCACTCTCCTCCTGGTTAACCATGGTGGAGACTGTTTCAATTTACTCACCCACAGATATGACACTTGTATTCCCTCATCCCAAGGTGCCTCTTGACATGGTTTCTGGCATCTCCAAGCTGAGCTGTTGCAAAGTGGCATATTTTGCACTTGAACGGCTTTGATCCTAAGTAAAATTTAGCATAAGATATGAGTTGAATTAGAATAATATATCACCCACGGTTAAAGAAATAAAAAATCCTGGGAAAAAAATAACCTTTCATAAAGACTATCCCACATTTAACCTGTTGGAGATTTTTGCCTAACAAAAAGAGTATCTCGTACATATATTTATAACTCTCGGGACACAGATGGTATGTACTATACATTGCTCATTAAAGTTTCCTTAAGTTCAAGATCAAGGAAACCACTCTTTTAACTTTTAATAATAATTTACTCTATTATTATTATTAAAAAAAACCACAAAATATTAAAAGGTGGTGGCAATACAGTAAGCAGATAACCTTTCAACAAGACAGCCAAAGTTGTTCTACACCTTTCCCCATTTCCAAATGCTGAAACTCAGGTAATCCTCTTAAAGTGGCTTCATACTGGTGTAAACTGCAAAATGTACTTGTTTTTTAAGCAAATGTATTTAAAGTCAAGTAATTTTACAGGTCTTCCAACTTTGAATAGATTTCACATTAGCACTGGTATTTCAGATTTGTTCTGTCACACACAGAAAATGATTCATCACCCAGCTATTGTAATGACATGCAATGTATGAATATACGGTGGATAAAATATTATGCCTTTATGACTGTTTTATGGTCAAGAATTTATGATTATTCTGCAAACCACAAGTATTGACATTTTGGCTATTATTTATTTCAAGAACAAACTTTAATATTAAATGTCTACTGCAGACCAAAGAACTCTGAAATTATTTCTCCAAGGAAGAAGTACCAGCCAATTTCTTGTATCACATCAGTTCAGCAAAATGTCAAATTATTTGTCTATCTTAATTAACAGTGATCCTCTCTCAAGGATGGAAAAAGTATTTTTTTTACTGAATTAGTTAAATTGGGCACGTGTTAATACACAGCAACACTGTTCTTGAGCATGCTGTAGCACTTTCCAATTTTCTGACCACTAAATTCTTAAATCAATAAATCAAAATATAGAATTGCAGTTAAAAGTACAATACGGTCACAGAGTCTCCATATTATGTTTAGTATATGCTTTGTGAAGTACTTCTTCCAATACAGTTAAGCATAATATGAAATATGTGTTCTTTAATAAATATACATAAAGAGCTCTCATAAGAAAAATGTTGCACTATATCATACTTGATCAATGAACCTTTCTGCTTTGCCCTTGAAAACAGAGTATCCTCCAAGAATCCACTGGTGAAACTGAGGATCTTGATAAAAAATTTTTAGAGTCTTAAATTTCAATTTAATTCCCAAAAGCTGACGAAAAATGAAGCATTTAATTTTAATCTTCTGACTGAAATAAAGAAGTCAACAGCACTAAGCACGGGCAGACAAGGTTGAATATTTCACAGTTCAATGACAGTGAAGCCAGATCTCTTAATACTTCCATTTCTACTGTTGGAGGTAGATGTAAAATATATTTAGCACCTGAATGGTTATATCTAGTCAGCTTTATATGTTTAAATAGCAAAAGCAGGTTGAGACTGCAGCTAACAGCAACCACGTTCTGTCAGTCGCACTGCAAAACCCAGTTCATTTAAATGATCCTGATAAAACTCATTTGATCATTAATTTGGTGACATTTCAAATCAACACTGCATTCTATACAGAGACCCATACAAACAATAAAAAAGCCTATATTTGAATTAAACAGTATTAAAAGTTGATGTTTTAACTTATGATCTTAAAGACCAATTGCACAATTAATAACATCAAGGCCACAGCTGGAGAGGATTTTTTTTAAAGCTGTCGGTGTTTGCACTGCTCTTTTTTTGTCACAGAATTCAAATACCACGTGGACTCAATCCTATGTTCCCTTAGTTTCTCTTCTACTGATTAAATTGTAAATTCGTTACTCATTCTGTTACTGCAGGTGTCCCACAGGGATTCAATCCTATGTTCCCTTAGTTTCTCTCCTACTGATTAAATTGTAAATTCGTTCCTCATTCTGTTACTGCAGGTGTCCCACAGGGCTTCCATACAAGACCTTTGCTATTTTCCATTTACATGACTCCTTTGTGAAGAACTCGAGTTCAGACCAATCGTAGCTACAGTGTGCTGACAGTACAGAAATGTATTATTCTGTTGACTGCTCTCATCCAAAAATCACTGAGGCCTTGCGGTTTTTTATTTATTTCTCAGATCCAGAACTGTTAACATCTCCATTTAAACTACATGAAAATTCAAGAGCTGGCAGGCTCCAGTCGGTACTTACCACCTGAAACAAAAGCAGTGCACCTCCCTTTGAGTCTGGGATGGAACAACCACAAAATTTTATACTTCAGATGAAGACATCAGACTAAGAGTTAAACTACTGGGGCTATCTGGAATAATGTTGAAGCATTTCTTAGCCATATTTATGTTATCACAACTTTAATGGTTCTCATATGCTGTGTTAAATGTTATACTTTGGATAAACTGGATTCACGGTTGGCTTTTAGTTCACAGAAAAATACTTTCAATATAGCATGTTTCCAACCAAATGACTTTAAAATAAAATAAGCCACAGAATTACTCTATCCACAAGTTATGGCATGGAAACAATGCGTACATTTTCTTATGGTAGCAGTAAACAATAAGGCTCTTTACAAGACAACTGGGAAAAAACCCCACCAAACTGCATGTAAGAGCTCAGGTCAGACAGACAGAAACCATGCTACTGTTTTACGAAAAAGACTGGAGTTCACAGTCCTTATTTTACATTAAGACAACAGAGACCCAAAACTATATGAAAAATGCACTGCCTCAGCTTTAAGCCAGCCAAGGCAACATGACCTGCACCTGCAGGCATAGCTGTGTCCCAATGCAGGCACGGTGCAAAGTGAGCAGAACTGCATGAAATATCCTCATACCATTCCTCCTACGTTTGGGACGTAAAGGAGTCTTACGGGGAGTAAGATTGAGCAAACCTTCCATGAACTGAGAAATCTGATGAGAAATGAAACAAAGATGACGTGTTTGCCGGTGATTTTTCCTCAGATGTTGATTGTTAATTAAGTTTGTGGGACCTCCATCAATTGTGAACTAAAAAGTGTTCCACCTCTACTACTCCTTTTATTTTTCTTTACACTTCCTCATTTTCACTTGTCAACATGTGATGGACTTACTTGTTATCTCCTCTCTAGCAAAGCCTCCCTTTCATTTGCAATGTGAAAATCTCCTCCACTATTTAACAGGATTTTGAAACATTATTTTTCTATTAATGGAAATCATTAGTTGCATCTTTCTACAAATGCCCCACACCCAAACCATCCTCAATTACTCAATTAAAAAAAAAGGCAAGGAGTCGGATATGGTTACACTTACATCCATATATAAACGTACATATACACCTCTGGATGCTAAAGAAAGATTTTTTACAAAGCACATAATCAGAACAATAAATGGGGAAAAGTGCAGCTCTGCTCCTATCATGCGCTCGGTGTTATCCTGGAACAGAGGAGAAGCTGGCAAGGCTGTACTTTGCCTCACCACTGTTACCAGCCAGTGTACATACAGCTGGTGGAGTAGGTCAGTGCCTTCTGCCACCACTCCCAGTAACCCCAAAATATTTCTTATTCAGCTGCATCCATTGTGGTACAGAATGGAAGAAAAGCTTCTTCCAAAGCTTCTTCCAAAGGAAATCACAAATATGAAAATGTGGATTGGAATAGAAAGCCTTCTTCCCATTAACTATTAATAAAAGTCTCTGCATTACTATTTATGTGTATAAGCAAAGTGTAAGAAAAGCACTTCATTTAAAGGTGCCATGAGAAAGAGGGCAGATAAAACTCCGTTCCCTAACCCTCCTAAACTTCCCCTGCATGCACCACCAAAAAATTAGGTGCGAAACAAAATGCATTCTTTTACTGCTCTGCATATCTAGGGCCATCCAAAAGCACAATAAAAATGTACTTCATGATGAGACCTACACACCAGATGTTAAAAAGTACACTAACTTTTACTAAATGTTACAATCAATGATGTAACTTATGTAAGTAGGGTTGCTTTGTCATATATTGATAGTTACCTCACTTTCACATCCACATTAACTTGATTTTAAATGCAATTAATACATATAGTCAAGGAAGACTAATGGACTACATTCTGCACTTAACCTGGTGGACATTTTCAAATGGCACAAGTGACCAGTGCAAACCTATTTTGCATTGTAAACGACTAAATAAATCTTAATGGATTAAGAATGATCAGCTATCAACACACAAGGGAAATTAAGTGCTGAAATGCCTACATTGATTATTTTAAATTATTAGCCTTACTCTGTTCTTGAATTTGTATGCTTTTAGTGAGCTTTAACACATTTACAAGACTTATTGACTATAATTACAAGAGAATTCAAGTAATGGACACATCAATTATAAGCAACATGTCTTGACCAGACAGTTGCATAAAGAATTCTAAAGAGAGCTCCATTAGCATCCTCCCCCTTAGTTTTATTCAGTTTTATCTGCCGTAAGAGGGCATATTAAGGGCTGATACGGCTGTTCTGACCATGTGAACACAAGCGTCCCTCTAAAGACTTAACACCCCATTCGAAGTTGGGCATTAGCCGAAGCGATACAGATAACGACGTTATTGACAGGATAGAAGTAATGCTGAAAGCAGTAAGCGTGAGAGTGCTGGGCACACGTGAACACTGCAGTTATAGTAAAATACTTTGAAAGGTTTGAAATACAGTGTCTGTGTTCCCCAAGATTAATTTTAAACTTTGTTGTCCAGTCACGCCCTTGCCTTTTCATAAAAAACCCTACAAAATTATTTTAGGATTATGGCAGGAATTACCATTCTTGTATGTTTCTTTTTTTTACCTTTTTGTTCTCTTCCTTGTAACCATGCACTAAGTTTCAAATACTGCATGAATTTAAACTATAGCTTCCACAATAAGCCATTATTTAAAAGTACAGTAAAATAAACCTTACAGTTTTAATGAAAATATGTTCATTGAAATGTGAATTTATTATTCAAATCCACTCATAAATTCAACCATGGAGACACCACTTGTCTAAGCAGAGCTCAGTGATTTAGAAAAGCTGTCTATTTAAAATAAAGAATGTATGGCAGGTTTATAGAAACATCGCAGTGAATTTTTACATAAATTTAGAACTGCAGCTTATGCATTTTTCTACAAAAATGTTTTTAAATTTTCCACTTAAAATTAAACATAAAACTGAATTGAAAGGGTGATCAGCACAGAAACTAAATCAGATGCTGCATCCCCGTGCATCACAGCAGCTTTATGCACTACCTTCCAAAACGGCTGACCAGTTCCGGTTCCCATAACTTCTTTGTACAACCACCTCTTGCCGTTTTGCTGGTATTTATTTAGGAATGATGTAATATCAAGCCTCTCCTGAAGCATTATGTAATGCTGAAAGTGTAACGGGATTGAAAATAAACAATTTGGATATTAAACAACTGCAAGGAAGAGGAAGTTTGAAAGAACAGCTAATTGTTCTCTCAGAACACCACTGCTTCATTATATAAATTTAAGAACCAATTAATGGTTACAATTTAGATTAAAGGGAAGGAAATCTCTCTACATGAAACAAAAAGCAGAAAGATGACTGCGCTTACATTTTCTGCCCTTTGATCACTGTTATTTTCATACCCCTTTAGGTAATTTTGAATTTCATCAGGGGCTCATCAGGCGACACGAATGCCCGTTCCTACGAAATGTTAAAGAGATTAACAGCAGAGAAAGACCACTGGTATCATTCACTCTGTCTGAAAGAGACCCCTTGCAAAGAGAGTGTTTCCATACCTGTATGGGTACGGATGTGAGCTAGGAAGGCCATGGAATTGCTACTTCTACACATCTTCCCACAATACTTGCAGACATTGCCTTGGTTTTCTTCCCTCTCCCTGTTTATTTGCTCAGTGTCTTCCATAATGTACTTATTCACCTCCCGCAACAGCTCTTCGTGTTGCTCCTTGATGTGGAGGAACAAGCTCTGCTCCGAATCGAAGGGCTCCGTGCACTTCACACACTTAAAGGTAGCACCTCCTTCGGGCAGCTCCTCCACGCTTGCCTGCTCGTTTCGCACGTGCCCGGCACTGGCCAAGTGCTGGTGAAGGTTGCTCTCTGTGTAAAATGATTTTCCACAGAGTAAGCAATGAAAATGTTTTTCTTTTGAAGGATGTTTCATGGCTATGTGAACATTTAGTCCGCTCAAACCATCTGCCAGAAAACCACAGTCGTCGCAGCGAATACGTGTTGATTCCCCAAGGGAAATTCCTTCTGACTTCTTCTTTTTCCCACCGCTTGGTGAAGGCTCTGCTTTCACCGTGAGCTCACCAGCTTTCACTCCACCTGACATCTGTCCGTCAGCAGAATGGTCAGTGGCCACCCCCATGAGGCTTTTTAACTTCACTATAGAAGAATCAAACTTGCCAGCATTTTGCATTGCCTTCCCTTTATCATCAGCGCTGATAACTGTTCCTAAAGCCTCATTACTACTTTCTTGCATGCCCTCAGCTGTTGAGCCATCTGCCTCCCACACACTGTTATTTATAGTTACTTCTGCTTCATGTTGTGCTTCCATAAGGGCTTCTTCCTCCTCCCCAGTAGGATCCTCTTTGAAACTTCTGTCACCCTCTAAACTGTGTGTATTTTGGACCGTTTCTCCAATGTCTCCAGCAAAATTTGATTGCCCTACTGCACTACTTGTTTCTGGAAGAGTTAGCATAAGTGGATCATTTTTATTCGGTGATATTTTTTTGAAAATGTCTGTGTTTCTGCATTCTACCTCACGGTCTTCTCTATTTGCTTCCAAGCTTTCCTCACCTTTTCCTGAATTCAAGTTTGTGCTGCTTGATCTATTTTGATTTTCTGCAGTGCAATCATCGTACGAGTTGAGCAGCTCCTGACCGCTTCTACCTTTCTGCAACTCACAAGTAACCAGTTCTTTAACTGATGATTCCTTGTCCAGCTTAACAACTCTGTCTTGCTGGGGAGTTTGCTGGAATCCTTCACAAAAAGGCGGTTCTGCTCCATTTTTAGACGCCTCTTCAAATTCTCCTTCTACTGCATTTTGGGAACTGCTGCCTTTAGGCGTTCCTGGAGATGCACTTTCATCTAGGACAGTACAGTCAGTTAAACTTTCACTCACACGATCACCTTCTGCTTCATCACTGGCACATTTTGTTTCACCAACACCAGTTTTCAATTCTCCTGCACTGTGACGGTGCTTCTCTTGAGACAAAGCAGTGCTGCCTTTGGTGATATTCGCTGGGTTTGCCTCCTCCCCAGAAGAATAAATGTAAGATTCTCTTCTAATTTTATGTTTCTCTGTTGCGGCATGCCTAATCATCTCTCTGCGAGTAACAGCATAGTAGTCACAAGCCATGCAGTAGTATTCAAATTGTTTTGTATGTTTTCGCTTCACATGCAGCTCTAAAGAAGAAGAAGAATGAGCAATGAAGCTGCAGTGTACACACTTGTTGTCATTTGCACCCACTGCTCTTCTCTGGAAGGATGGGTCACCATCTTGAGTAACCCCTGCTGGTTCCACAGGTATATGTTGGTTTATATTTGGTGGATTGCTAGTGCGCTCCACATCTGGCAGCCTACTGGCACTTACAACTTTTAGCTCAGCATCTCCTTGCTCAACTTCCTGATTGTCTAAGACAGAATTTTCCAAATCTGATGACGGGCTGCCATCCTCAGCATGTTCACACAAGGCAGCCATGGGGCTGTTAACCTTCTTGTTCATGGATTCCAAACTGCCTCCTTCAGGGCTAACAATGATCTCCGAGTTCTGTTTTCCACATCCTTCCACTTCAACACGACTTTTGTGTTTTTTGGTTGCGCAGTGGCGTTCCATATCTCCCTTGGTTACTGTATAATAATTGCAAACCTTACACAAATAGCTGTACTGATGACTGTGCTTTCGTCTGATGTGAACAGTCAAATTTGTAACACTAGAGGCCAAAAGACCACAATGGGTACACCTCCTAGAAGTACTGCCTTTGGGTTTCTCTCTTTTGGGTGCGTTAGCTAAAACCAATTCATTTTCACCAATCCTTTGACCAAGTGGAACAAGTTCCTTATTTGTCGGTATGTTTTCCACAGAAGAGGATGAAACGTGTATAATTTCTTTATCTAACTCTATATTCCCACTAACAGAAATGGAAGGATCCACCACTGTTTTAATACCACCAGCACCAACACAAACCTTTTCAATACACTCTTCAAAGCGTAGTCCAATGTTGTTTTTCTTGGCGTTTTCCAGGTGCTTGCTTCTTTTGATATGCTTCTCCATTCCTTCCTTACTGAGTGAGTAGAGATTACATGCTTTGCAAAGGAAGTGAAACTCCTGTGCATGTCGGAGTTTTATGTGCCTTGTAAGAACCGTGGAAGATCTTGTCTTATAGAAACACTTTTTACATTGAAATTGGGTTTTATTCAGAACAGAATGCCTTAGTTCGTTTCTATGATTTATGACAGAAGAGTCTGGAGGTTTTGCTTTCACTGGTACTTCCAATTCCTTTGCAAGGTTTTGGCTATTGCTCGATACTGAGTCAGCATAATTTACCACTTGCGAGGTCCTATCACTGTTACTCGGTGGAGTAGCTTGCTGTAATAACGAACCATTATGTTTCTCATTTTTTTGATGATTTAACAGCTCTTCTTCCACTTGAAAAAAAAGAATGCAAGTTGGACAGCTATGGGGCATATTATGTGCTTCACTCATATGGCTTTGAAGGCTGATCACATTCAAGGTGGTAAATGAACAGAGCTGACAATTAAAGCTACAACCGCCCATCTCGTGTTTACTGTCCTGACAGTGCTGCTTCATGTCTTCCCTGACTCCAGAGGAGTAACTACACGTCTGACAATGTAACTGGATCCTTTTTGTATGAAGCTCTGCAACATGAATTTCCAAACTTTTTCTGTTCTGAAAGACATGGCCACAATCCATGCAGGTATGAAGAACACCAGAATCAGCAGTAAGTTTAACGTCAGAATCGTTAGTATCTGTAGTGCTGGCAGAAAGGGCATGCGGCTGATCTTCAGTAAGATCCTGTATTTCTGAAGTAGTATTACAATTACTTCGAGCATCTGTTTCTAATTCTGTATGTGACACGGGGCTTAAATCATCAGGTTTAAGCTGTGTGCTGGAGATACGCTTCATGTGTACTCTCTGGGTTTCAGACTTGCCTCTCTTACTATGACCCAACACATTGTACCTTCTTTTAACCTGCCTTTTTAATCTAAAAGACCTACTCTGTCCAAATGAAGACCTTAACAAGACAATGTTTCTTTTACGTTTTGGTCGATCAAATCTGCTTGACATGTTTAAACTGCTAACTCGCTTTTTGGTAGTTGGAGGGAGTTCTGTTTCCTGAAGGGTATTTTGTGAGGGTCCTGATATTTCTAGTTTTTCGGTACAGACTTCAGAATTTCCTTCTACACTGGAAGAAAGCAATGTTTCTTCTGTCATAGTATCTGTTTTTTCAGAGGGAACATCTGAAGATGGTATCATTTCAACGAGTTCAATGCCATCATTTTGTTTAGACAAGCATACTTTTGAGCCCTTCAGTGCACTGCAAACACTTAATTCTTTTGCATCAGCAGTTCTTGCCCTTAATTTACTGGTCCCAGGTTTTGCTCTGACTTTCCTCTCTTTGGTTGCAGCAGTTTGTGGTTTTTTAAAGGATTTTTTTGTCAATATCTGTACAAATCGTCCCTGTGCAGCAAGATTTTGGCGTCGGAGGTGCGTCTTGCCAAGGAAATGAGAATTTAGGAGATTTTCCTCAGCACTCTGAAAACCACAAAGATCACAACAAAATATCCTGGATTTCTCATGATCTTGCTTAACATGCATATGTAATGTTGAACCACATTCAGCTGTGCCACTACAGTGAGGACATGTTTGCTCTTTCGACTGTTGAGTGGGGCTTTCTCGTTTATGTTTTTCCATATCAGAGCAGGAAGGTAAACACTGATCAGTCATCTTGCCTTTAAGATCTTTGTCTATGTTTCCAGCTGTACAGCCAACACTGACTTCTCCTGAAGAAGATAACTTATCAGAAACAGCAGCTGGCACTTCTTGTGAATGTTTATTTTCCTTATGAATTTTCAGTATGGCACCATCGGCGCATTTGAAATCACAATGCAGGCACAGGAAATTTGAATTAAATATGTCATCACCAAGACAACTGGTGACTCCGTCCTTCTTCACAGCTTCAGCTACCATACTACCTGCTTCTCCAGCTACCACTCTGTGCAGTTTTCTTTCACTATCTCTCACGTCTTCTGAAGAAACTCGCTTTCTTTTTCTGGAGACATTTTCAGGTTTGTCTGCTTCAACAACATCCAGCTTTGGTGATCCTGACAGTGCCCTTTTGTTTGTGCCATTCTCTTTTCTTTTCTTTTCAAGGTCCCTGAACACTTCATCTGATATAAGCCTTGTTTTCTGATGAGACAGAGAGTCACATTCAGCATTTTCTCCTGATGTATTTCTCCGGGATTCTTCTGTCAACACAGTTTGTAAACTCTCATCAACATCATCTCTCTTCTTACTTTCATCCCCATCCATTCTTAAGTGATATTATCAGCTGTAGAACATTTGGCTTGATACCTATAAAACAAGAGAGTTATTGTTAGTCTTTTATGCACAACTAGAAGTTAAAAGACTCAAGTAAAAAAAAAAGCAATATAGCAAAATAAAATCATATCCAGAAGACAGACACCAATGGAAGATTAAGAGGTTACATTTTCAGCATGGTGCCTAAACTTATGACATCTAAAAATCAAACCAACTTCTAGGCACTTGCTTACAGAGCTGTCACTGTGATGAGCACCACATGAGTGAGCACTTGCTTGAGTAGTTTTTGTGTAATCAAGGAATTTACTGCATGCTTAAACTGGAGCAGACGAGGCCAACCTGTGTTTCTGGAAGCATATTTAGGAGACAAAACACTAACATTTTTCAGGGAACCAGCCACACGATGGTCAACTTTTCCTGAACTAGGAATCAAGGTTCCCAAATTTAAAAGCTTCAAGGAGGAAGTGACCATGACTGCAACAACAAGCAAAACAAAGCCAACAGAAATGTTAAACTTTTTAAGTTTTCTTAAAGCTTTCTTTCCTTCTTCTGCTTTGACTAACTGCTAGAGAAGGCAAACTCAAACAGAGCCATGTGCTAAAAGAATATGCCACAAGTGTAAATCTCCACCATTCCTAAAGTATCCTCTAAAACTTCATTTCCCGATGGTAGGCAGGGGGGAGTCATGAAATAGCACTGCAGAGGAGAGCAGCAACTTTGAACGCCAGCACAAACTCTAAAGGTCCAAATCCCGTTACCAAAAGCTTTTACTCAGCTGCCCAGTGTGACCTCCCCCTGCTCCCAAAAAGATGTCACCACTAGAAAACTGATGCTACCAACACAGTGTATAAGAGAGATGGGGGTGGGAAATCAAATCTTGACATTTATTACCTTTTCACTTTGATACGAAGCAATTGAGAATTGAAAATGCATTTCATTTCAACAGATAATTAAATACTAAATGTTTATCTATGCGATTTACACTATGATTTAAACATTGATTTGCTGCAGATCCAAGTATCCAGTTTTTTGTTCATTTACCCATTGAATAGGCCATGACCACAATTGTAAGCACTTCTTGACAAGATTAAGTAATTGCAATGTTGATACAGACAATGGAGGGTACAAAAAAACCTATTAAAGTACATGCTAAAAAAATTAAAATTATGCTTATTATGATTCTTTCTAAACTGGGGCAAAGTATCAAATCAGATGGATTTATTAACCATGGAAGTAAAAAAAATGCTTTTCTGTTTAGTAATTATTTATGGAAGGCCTATAAGGAACTTAGTGCACAGTAGCTGCCTACATTGAACAGTTTTTCACTCTAGGTCTCTCACAAGCTAAAATACCGACCAAAGTAACACCAAGCTAGCTATACCTAAATAACAGAATAACCACCTCTAGATCGCAATAGCCCCTTGGAGGATCCAGATATTGCTTCCCTAACTGGTTTTCTGAGTCTTATACACTATTATTTGTCTTTCTTCACTCAGCCAGGATAGAAAGGACCACAACTAGTCAGAAGTAAAACCATCAGGCCTATATTCTCAGCCGCTGCAAGTCAGCATATTGTAAGCATGTTCAAAAAGCCTACAGCAATTCATAGCAGAAGAGGATGAAGCCTTTGAAGTGCAAGCTTGCCCTGGAAAGGTTTATGAGCACTGGGTGGGATACAGAAAAAAAGATCAGATGAAAATCACATTGTTTAACTGCAGCACAGCTTTATTTATGTAACTTGGGAGATATCAAGACCTTACTTCAGTGATGAGTGCCACAGGTCCATCCTTAACAGTTTGCACACAGCAGCCGTGGGTCCTTTGCCTCACTGCACCTCCACAGCAGGCTCGAGCCTACCTCTGAGACCTGCCCACCCTTCTCTTGCATGGCCTGGGCAAAAACATCAGCTTTTTCTTCGCTCTACAAGACAACTTGCAATCTCAACCCAATTGTCCATCATCTCCTTTACAGGATACTTTCCTCTCAGACCATCTGGTTTATCAGATAACCTGTCCATCAGTGAACTACTACCTGCATTGGAAACTTCCACTATCAAAGGTTGTATTGGGATAATTAGGGGTTTCTCCATTGACAAAAATTCATGCATTCAACATACATTAATATAAGTAAGAGACCGGTGGCTACACACAGTCTCTTCGGACATGCTCCATTTAAAGTGATCCTATAATTTTATTTAAACCTTAAAGTGTTGTCATACCTAGATCAGCCTCTGACAGGAGTCGCTTTCAGCCACAGATACAGCTACCACCAGCAGTGGATGCTTCCCAGCTGTTACAGGCAGGGACTAGCAGTCCCAGAACATGCCTTTCGGGCCACACTAGCACATTCAGCTCATCTTCACTAGCCACTTGCACACCTCAAAGACGGCTGATTATCTGCATACAGTATCTGCAGGCTTAGCCTTTCTCGGCATTTGTTCTCCAACTTCAACAGAAGTTCATCCTGCTCTGCTTTACCAAAAATCTCAGATAGCAATCACAGTTCTGGCATCCAACCTTGTCCTCAACTCAACTGTCTTGCACCAATTAAGGATTTTTTCAAATGCTTAGCGAAAAGGAAAAAAAGTATTTCCCTGTTTTGTCTCTGCAAACTGTTTGTAGTCGTAGCCACAAACTAGTTACTAGGCAAGTGAAAACTGCAGAACATGAATTTCATAGGTGCTGCCAATAATTTCAGTATGAAATTAAAGTAGTCATATATTGTCACGGGTAAGGGCTGGGCTGGCCACTAGACCAATGACAG
>NW_010389173.1:0-9395 GCF_000710305.1 Buceros rhinoceros silvestris
TTTATAGTAAAATACTATTTTATAATATAATAATACTTTAAGTTACTACATTGAATAGTAGTCATGACATTAATATTGAAGTATTTAAAAACACTATTTGGGGTGACAGGATCTAATCCTTACATTATTAAGCTCAAGAGGCATTTTAGTGCTCTGAACTTCCAACTTCCTTTCACTATTGAAGTATGTAGAGAGTTGTGGTGAAATAACTTACGTGTTGTGTTTGGTCCTTAGATTTTCCTCAGTCCTTTCCTATGGAAATTATGAAAATATTTTATAACCCTTCCATGATTAATAAAATGTTAGATGACTGTGATGGTTTCACATATGACAGAGATGCCACAAATTTTTAATGAAGTAAATCAGTATGATGGGTTTTCTATAGTTAGATGCATCTCTCCATTCTTTTCTCCAATAAGATCTTGGAGGATAGTGATGATCACTTGCTCACAGGCAACGGTATCTCCCCAAGTTTGGAAGCTGAAAAGAATTTTATCACCTGCCTGTTTATTTCCTATAGGAGGCTGTTATTCTCCTAATGCCCCGGTGTTTCAGCTAAATTTGGGTCTTCTCAAGTGTTGAATTGGAACGGAATCTGAATAAGTTTGAATTGCATGATAAACCAGGAAATTATGATACAAATATGGAGGAAGGTTGTTTTGGGCATTTTGTGCAAACAAAATTTTGAAAACACATCAAAAGTAGTGTTAGACTTTGGGATGCCGAAAGTTTTGCCTGATGAAATTACTTGAACAATTTGCTCATGTTGAAGGCTTTTTACCAAAGCCTACGCACACCACTATTGCAAACCAGACAGGATAATCCAACTTAGTGTCATGACTGTGTCTAGTGAGAACCAGGGAATCACTGTGAGCAGGGCTGCTCCAATGCAGATTTCAAATATAAGTAACGAACTTCTGCTACTGCAAATCCTAGAGAAGTTATGGAAGCAGCTTGCTAGGCTGCAATCCTTGAGCCCAACGTGCAAAGCACACAGTGGAGAAATGAAATTAAACAATTCTCTCAGAACACCGTTCTCATTGTATACCAGAGAAACTCCCTTTGTTACACGGGCTTTGCTTCAGAACTTCACGGTTCTTGATGGTGATGTACTCTTCCACTTATTCCCCAACCTCAAATACACTGATTCCATCTAATTACTAATTTTCCAATACCAAAATTCCTGTCAGATCCTCCCAAAATTTGCTTTGATCAGCATCGCCTCCTGCATCCCAAGATACAGGAGATACTGGCAAAGAAGGAAAGGATTACCTTTCTTTACTTATCACTACGCAACACTGCTGATCTTCAGGATCTGAAATGCTGACCAGCTAGTTACCATAATTTATCACTGACATAGACGAAAGAAGTCACTGGAACATATTCTCATCTCTGTACATATTTGGAAGGAATGAGTAAAAGCAATTTCATACAGATATGCGGCAGGCTACTGAAAGAGGGAAGGACAGTGAGAGCAGAGCTGAAGTAGCACTGGCCCATTATTTCTTTCCTGAAGTGAACCTCTCTCACACATCATCCATTTAGAAGAGAGGAGAGGTTGTCAAAGACTTATTAAGGATAAACAGAAATTACTGTTTTGTCAAAAACCCAAAACCTCTGAAACCCCTCATGAAAATTACTCACTTTCATTTCTTTGAAAAAAAGTAAAACCCCTAAAGTCTTTTTGCTGAGAATATTTTGATTTTGAGCAGATTTGTACACCAGAAAATAAATCTATTCAAAGGACTATTCCAAGTTCTGTTCACATTTTTTTTCCTAGTAAAATAACCCCCAACCAAACAACAGAAAAGTATCCCATTAAATGAAGGATCTATTAAGTATAAAACATCTGCAACCCTGATTCAGAGAAAACATACTGAATCTCAAAATTATGTGTACATTTGTTGCACCCTCAGCAAGTTTGTAGATGACACCAGGCTGAGTGGTACAGCTGACACTCCAAAAGGACAGGATGTCATTCAGTGGGACTTGGACAAGCTGAAGAAGTGGGTCCAAGTGAACTGTCCAGTTCAGCAAAGCCAAGTTCAAGGTCCTGCGCCAGGGTTGGGTCAATCCCTGGTTTCAATACAGGCTGGGGGATGAAGGGATTGAGAGCAGCCCTGCAGAGAAGGACTTGGGGGTACTGGTGGATCAAAAGCTGGACATGAGCCATCAATGTACTCTTGTAGCCCAGAAAGACAACCATATCCCGGATTGCATCAAAAGAAAGGTAGCTGGCAAATATTTCTACTTGTCTACTCTGCTCTGGTGAGACATAACCTGGAGTACTGTGTCCAGATTTGAAGTCCTCAGCCCAAGACAGACGTGAACTTGGTGGAGTGGGTCTAAGGGAGGGATATAAAACTGATTCTGATCAGTTGGGCTGGAGCACGCATGCTATGAGGATAGGATAAAAGAGTTGGGGTTGTTGAGCCTGGAGAAGAGAAGGCTCCTTACGGCAGCCTTTCAGTACTTAAAGGGGGCCTATAGGAAAGATGAGGTCAACCTTTTTAACAGGACCAGTTGTGACAGAAGAAAGGGTAATGGTTTTAAACTAAAAGAAGGTAGAAGTTAGACTAGATCTAAGGAAGAAATTTTTAACGATGAGGGTGGTGAAACACTGGAACAAGTTGCCCAGCGAGCTGGTAGTTTCCCCATCCCTGGAAACATTCAAGGTCGGGTTGGAAGAGGGCTTTGATCGACCTGATCCAGTTGAAGATATCTGTGCTCACTGCAGGGAGGGTTGGACTAGATGACCTCTGAAGGTCCCTTCCGATCCAAAGCATTCCATGTTTCTATATTTTACACATTTACAGCAGACTGAAAAAATTTGGAATTTGTCCAGCCATCCAAAGAATAATGTTTCCCTTTCTTTAGCAGAGATTTGTACATTTCTGTTGAAACTATTAGAATGATAATGATCTTTCCTACATAGCTGACAACATGAGAATAATGACAGCAGAATAGAGAGGAAAACAAAATTCCCCATCAGTCCCAAGTCATAAAAAGCATAAGTAGATCTTTTATGGTGCAACCCGCAGACAGAAGAGGCTCCCATGGTCCACTCTCTAAGCACATAGCAGGGAGAAGACTACATTTGTTCATGTTCCCTGATGTTAAAGAGGATCAAAAGATGGACACGAGACATCTGTGAAAGCATAAGGAGTTGGCAGGATGGCCACAGCAAATCAACATGTGTGTCTGCAAGGCTGAAGGGCAGGAAATAATCACTGTTTGTGGAGCAGCATATACTGCACTGACAGCTGGGGACAGGTGGAACTGGGAAAGCAGTGGCAGAGGGTGGGATACCCTCAGGTGGTCAAAAAACCCCTGCGAGATGCTGTGAAAGAGAAGTACAGGGGAGACATAGGGTTGAAGGGAAGAGAACGGGCAACCTAAGAAGTGGAGAAGTGGGATGCAGAGATAAGTTTTCTAAAAATGACAGTTCTGGTAGATAAACAGGTTTGGCACTGCCTGTACGGTCTGTACCACCCCCAGTTACAGATGATTAAACAGTGTGGGAGCACCAGGGAGTCACCAGTGTTTTCTCCGTATTGGATTATCAGCGCAGAGCTCTCACTACTCTGCTTTTAATCTGACTTAGAAAATGGATGAACAGTTCATATTCAAACCAGAATCAGATACTAACATTACTCTGTGACCAGGGAATTTCTCAGTGAAATATTCCCTTAGATCTGAGGTACGAAATTCTCATTTCTGACATCGGTAATATTGGAAAGCAAGATCCATGACACTCCTAGGCTAGTGTCCTAACTATACCAACCTAGTATTTAGAATAAACAGGGCGAAAATTCAGTTAAGCACTAGCTTAAACTAATTGTGGGTTTTTTCCTCCATGAGGCCATATAAAGAAAAAAAGAAAGATTATTCACATGTAATTTGTTTGTATTTAAGCTGAATTTTTGTTTGTATATCAGAAAAAAACAGTAACTAGGAATTTCCTGACAACGCATTTTGTAATGAAGCCCTTGTTGGAAAACACTTTTCCTATCAAAGTGTTAGAAGTTCTGCAGGTAAGGTTAGAAGTTCTGCAGCCAGACACAAGCACAAATTTGACGCTAATCAAAGATTTCCGAGATGAACTGTCAGTAGATTTTATCAGACAAGGAAAGTTAAAAAAAAAACCAACCTAACTGTAAAATTCAGTGAGGGTGGTCTCCAGAATTCACTCTTGTATTCTCCCATCACAGACATGGGCAGAAAAGACCAACCTAACTGTAAAACTCAGTGAGGGTGGTCTCCAGAATTCACTCTCGTATTCTCCCATCACAGACATGGGCAGAAAAGACGTGTACCAGAAAAGGTGATGCTCCTTCCTCCAGCTGCAAGGTTGTAGGCATCCAAAGCTACGGACCTGTGCAGCTCGTGGAACTACTGCAAAGGAGAGGTGGCCTCGGGATACACAGTAACATCAGCAGGCAGAATAAAATGACAGAAGGAAAAGGATCTTACTGTCACATCGAATCAGGATTAAACTGTAGCATATGGTAACTGCCCATGAGAAGCTACACCCTCTTGGCATGGACCCGGGAAACAGAAGTGGAAAGGCAGAGTCTGTGTTTAGTTACTGGGCCCTGCTCTGTATCAATGAAAGAGAACTATGCTGGAAAACATTAACTAGCAGAAGGAGTAGTAGTGAAATAAACTTTTAAAATCACTTGCCAGAAAAACCTAAAGAAGTCTGTTAAAAAAATCCCTCTCTATTCCCTTTTTATTTCTACTGAGGAAAATCTAGTACTGTATTCTAGCCATCCCATCTCATTAGAGTTTAAAAAGGGAAAAAAAAAAAAAGAACCATACCCAGCTTTCACGAAGTGTCTGGGAAAGTGGGTCTCTTTAGGTTAAGGAGGGAAGCAGCAAGCGAGATAAGAAGAGAACTAAAGTTTCCCTGCCAAGCCTGGCCTCTCCATCTGTCTTTTGCTTAGCTACAGCTATACTTTCATGTTCACTTCAGTAGTTACGGACACAGATAAACATTCTTCTAAGAAGTATCTCCAGTGTCTTTAGTGGTACTAAGTTTCTAGCAGGCTTATCTTATTTCCAATGGCCTGTTTGTTACTCTGCTTTGGCATGTGTTTAATATAGGATATTCGACTTTCATATCAACAAACTAATTTATTAAATTTCAAAAATAAAAATTAAAACTGGAAAATGAGCAAAAAGAGCTGAGTAATGTAAAATATCCCAAACCAACAGAAATTTAAAAATTTACACGATAAGAATATAATTAGTACCATGCAACATGTGGTGAGATTTCTGAGTGTGATCATTAGTATTCCTGCAGCTTTGCTGCCCAGGAATAACGAGGGTGATGGACTGCTTTTCTCTAACTGCAGTCAGAAGGTATGGAAATTAAAGAAATCTCTACAGAGTCTGAAATCTGAAACTATAAATAGTCAGGAAAGTCCTTCCGGACCCTGCCTTTAACTAATGACACATGCGCTTTTTCCTGAGAGGAAAAAAAGCAGTGCCCAGCACCATGCCAAGTGTCTTGGTGCTGGTGTGTTACACACCTTCCCCCGTAAGAAATAAGGCAAATATTTTATTGCATTTGTGACGTATAAAATACAATTATCACTGGACTTCCAGAGTGACTTAATCTGCGTGTTATTAATCTTTTCCTGTGAAGAACAGTAGAAATTTAAGACTTTCTCACCAAGATTCTTAAGGAACCCAGTTTTAAAAATACTATCTTAGCAAATAAACTGCAGATTAGAAGTGTAGTTTTGGGGGGAAAAAAGAGAGAGAGATAGAAACTTAAAAGCATGTGTAGGTGGAAACAATGATAAATTCCTCTGTTCAGACAAAAAATAAAAGAAAGCAAGGTGATTCAGTTTTGGGGGAAAAAAAAAGAGAGAGATAGAAACTTAAAAGCATGTGTAGGTGGAAACAATGATAAATTCCTCTGTTCAGACAAAAAATAAAAGAAAGCAAGGTGATTCTAAAATAATGGCACAAAGAGCTTTCCTTTTCTACTTTTTCCCTTAACAAAGATAGAATCAAAAAAGTTCCCTTCAGTCAACACTAAGATTCTGAAGGTGGGTTTTTGTACAGAGATTTTTGAGAAAACCCCTAGTTGCAGAGCTGGAGAAAGTATAAAGACGGAAAGCAGACACACCTCACTGTTCTTTTACTGTCTCATGTCTAGGAATGCTTATAAATTCAAACAAATGTCATACTTAGCCATCTAACATTATTTTCCTACAACCAGAATTTTGAATATTGCCTCAATTCACATATATTTCACAAGACTCAGCTCACTTTTACCAGGCTAAGCCATCATCTGAAAAACTTAAAAACAGTAACTGAAAGTAATCTTTTAAAGAGTAAAATTAGCTAAAATTAACAATTCCCAAAGAGTATTTGAGAAAACAACCCATTGTGCTCAGAACTTCTGCACAGTTTTCGTTTGGACAGCAGCAGAAGGGATTCCCACGTTACCCTCAGGCGGATCAGACTTTTCGTTGAAGGACCGTCTTTCAGTATAATATCCATGTGCTCGGAGAAAAACCTAGTGCAACGGGACGGAATATCAGGTAAAAACTGTTCATGGAATAACTGTTCATTGAATAATAAGTAATCCATGTGGTGACTTGCCCTCTGAAAACCCCGGGGAAACCATTAAACTCATTCCACATGCAGCTAATGCATCTCTGCAAAGGTTCCTCAACCTAATTGGTGCACGGGCATTTTGATTGCAAATGCAGTTGTTAGCAAACCTGCATTTTCCCAGAGTTTCTGTTTAAATAGCCCTCAAAATAGGGCATCTAATTTGTCCAATTTTTGTGACCTGTATCAGCAGGGAAGGAAGTGCAAAGATCCAGTGAAATAACAAGATAATTCAGAAAAACCTTGCAAAGCTGACGACAGGAAAACCCTTGAAATACTGCTAATGAATGACTATGCCTCTACAGAACAACTTATGTTTTAGAGAAACGCATGGTTTCAATTGACAACTGCAAAATAAAAAAGTAAAAGCAAATATTTATGTGTATATTTATGTGTAACTAAGACATAACTGATACATATATATATAGATAACTGTGTAGATACATAACAATAAGCTCAATTCTGACATCCAGAACCACCTTGATCTTTTGGGTTTTTTACGATTTTATGCTCATCATAAATCAATTTATATTAGTGGAATCTGACATATTACGCACATATTTCAAATTAAATTAATTGAATACGTTCCACTTTAGGTGTACATTTAGCTTATGTTTGTATGCTTACATCCTTAAAAGAGATAAACATTTCTCAATATTAAGATCTTTGAAAAAGAAAATCATGAAAATAATGGGATTTCAGTAAAAAAAAAAGAATAACAGAGTTGATTTAACTGAGCATCTTTTATACAGAATTTGCACAAGATGTAGAATGAATACAAGAAATCAGGATATTCTGAAAATACATAATTAATCTATTTTTAAAATATTTAAAATATTTTATGTGGTTGAACATTAATAGTATAAATTATTCGGAAGTACTGTTTGACAGTGAAGAACACAGAAAGGAAAGCAAGGTAGGCTAAGCATTTCTAATAGTGCTAATGGAAGGAAGGTTTTCCACTTAATTTCTGGTTTGATAAGGATCAAAAATAAAGGGAGTGGCTTTGAATATATTACAGATGAAGCAAATTTAACAGATACTAAAAGAATTATAAGTTTTGTCTTAATTTGACTCTTGTCTGTCTTCACGGTATTATCTTTATGTATAAAACAATTCATTGAAGTTCAGGAAGAAGATTATTTTTACGAAACAAGGATTTAATCATGTAATTGGAACTAAGTTGGTTAAAATGGATAAAAAGCATAGAGAAAGAGAAGGAAGGCAGAATGAAAGAGAAAATATTTTCACATTATTGGAGGACATGTACAAAATTATAATAAATACGAAAAGTAATGTTTTGTTGCAATAATAATTCCTATTACTGGCTTGATTAGCATTTAGAAAGGTCAGATTATTTATATATACTGTCCAAGTTATCCTCAACTGATATAAAATGTGAAAATATTATTTGGCATTTGGTTGTTTTCTCAAGAGTTGACATTTACAACCATTTGGAACCATTTTGAATAATATCTTGTCTGAGGCATCCCAAGGTATCTTCACCAAGCCCAGTACTTTCAAAGATGAGTATAAAAGAGGCCAAAAAGATATGCACAACAGCTTCTAATTATTATTAGAATTTTAATATCAAGAATAAAGACATAGTAGGTAGACAATGTAATAACACCTAGTGGATTGAGCTGACGGAAAAACCTTGTCATCCAGAGCAGCTGCCTAATTCAACATCATACCAAGTAGTCCCTTGAGTTTATGATGTTGACACACCATCTGGTAAGCTGCTTGATAATATTGCTGCACACACCATAGCAATTTAAACCTGAAATCCATAACAAAGTCCTTGGACTCTTCCTGGAGATAGTTTGGATTAAATGGACAAAACCTATAATGACAAAGCAATTAAAAACTGCTCAATGCACAAGACGTTCTTTGCTGCAAGTCCTGAAAAATGCATTGGCATCATTTAAACTTCAAAAAGAAGTTTAAAAATTACATAAAATATCATTACCAGTAATTCACCCCGTGTGTGGGTTGCTGTTGGTTTTTGTTTTGTTTGGTTTTTTTAATCTTTCAGTCAGTTGATTTTATTATGTTTATGGTTTTGATATAGTTTTATTTTTTATTTTGTTGACAGCTTTTAGCATGATGAAGCATGCCCCTGCTCTGTGTGGGTTTTCCTACAGTGTGGGAGAGACTGACGTGTACTTCAGAAAGTGGTGGAACTAGTGTGAGATAGGTGGCTTCGCTTCCAGAGCACTCTAAAAATGGCTGTGAAGAACTCACTACGGGCAGCACAATTTGTCTTCGGAATTTAGTGCAGAGATACAACAAGGTTTAACTGAGCTGTGGACAATTTTTCTTTGCTTGAACATAGAAAGGGAAATTCCTAAGGGTACATGGCTAATTTAGATGACAAAATATGTTAAAAATTCAATTCCAACAAACTATTCCAGCACATCCAACAGAAAGCTTGTGGCAGACAGTAGCATTGCACCCGAACCCCTCATACAACTTTGTCTCATCTGACCAGCAGACTGAAAATCTTCTGAAGGTTATGGGGTTTGCACACTTTATCAAAACTATTGCATAAGGTAACAGTGATGTAGACTTGTGTCTTCAAAGCCATGTAAATATAGTTGTCTATGAGCAAATATAGAATATTCTTCATATTCAGACTCTTGATTGACAATATGAATCAGTGCTAAAAATACAGTTAATCACTTTCTACTCTTCTGAAACTGACAGAGCAAATGTGACAAAGAATAGCCATCACCGTGCGTTAAACATGCTCCAAAGTTCCTGCT
>NW_010389173.1:9484-19803 GCF_000710305.1 Buceros rhinoceros silvestris
AATGTGTGATTCAGCTGCTTTGATACGCACATTTTGCTGAAACAGCACAATTAGTTATCTTCAGAAAAGTATACAATTGAAAGAGCAAAGTCTGCTTTTGATCACCACTTTGAAAGCTTCATTAGCACAATTTTATTCAGAGCTGCAGCTGCTTCTCTTTGGTGGTGGAAACTAATCAATCAAACTGCAAACTTACATTTCTGAAAGACTACGAAGCAGCATCCAAATATCAGTATATTTCTGGTGTGTCTTTAAAGCACACTAATAAAGAACAGAATATGTATTTTTCTTTATACTAAATACACTATTCTCTGAAATGACAGTTAATTAGCAAGGAAACCATGAAAGTAAATATTTGACAAGATTACAACTTGTAAGAAAAGGAGTATAAATGAACTACTGGGGCAAGTAACAGATGTTTCCAAATTGTGTACCTGACAGGAGGTCTTTTTAAATGAGGTCAGTGACAAACTCTTTAAATTACTTTTTTTTGTTTCCGTTCAGGTCAGAAAGGATTAGTAACTTGTCTCCTGTGATAGTCTGTAATTTATTAAATGAGGCTGCTCTATAGTTGTTGGTTTTTATCTCTTGACTGCCTCAGGGCACAGGCATAATTGAGACTGCAAAAACCAAAAAAACAAAACAAAACAAAGCAGAAGCATAAATTGGGAAGAAGCTGTGAAGAAATGTGTCTGGTTTCCATCAGGAAATGTCTGTGTACTAGCATGTCAAAAAATTCTAGTGTCATCTTTGGCTGGACCAAGTTGCCTTCCATCAATTTTAAAAAGATTATAATCCTTTCTACAGCTTTGATGAGGACTTATGAATATATAGCAAATAGCAAACTCTATTTTGGATACTCATTTGCATGAAAATGTTATATAATCTTATTTAGCTCAACAGTGCAGATGTCAATTGTAGCTATACATTAATTGATTACAATACAGGTAAAGGACAGGTACAAGTGTCTTTGTATGGTCTCTCTATGTGGTGCAAGTGGAAACACAGTCCTTGCCAGATAGAAGAGGGCTGAAAGTAGAGACACATTTTGCAGGGCACAGCACCCTCAGAACAAGGAATTATAAATTATTTAAGGGGGGAAAGTTTTGTAATTTTGGTATAGGGGCAGAAGTAGCTTGATCAAGCAGAGTTTACTTGACTCTTCTGCAGCACTTAATAAGTTCTATTTTACCAGTAGAAAGGCAAACATGGCCACAACGGCGATTTGGTTCGATACAGATACCAAGCTGCAGCTGACCGTGCACAGAACAAGCTTGTGTCGGCCTGCTGCGTGTCCCACAACGCAGAATGTAGCACTGCCCAGCGCCCTGCAGTGAAAAGGGACTATAAGGTCCAGGCTGATTCCATGATGACTTGTTTGGGATGTATAACACACACCCGTTTCGTCTGGGCAGCTCAGACCCTCTAACTTTATACAGACTAATCTGAAGGAATGAAAAACAGCAGTAGGGAGGAAATGTTGCAATACTGACAAAATATCACACACTCTAGATATTCGGTGCAAAACTACTATTGCATGGAAATTTAAGATAGTGCAGACGTCTCCGTGTTTTCATCACATGCATTCAAAACAGGTACAGTAAGAGTGAAGAGAGCTATGACTGCAGACATGTCATATTCCTTGTTCTAAAGCATTTTCAAGATGCGAAAGAAGCAGGTATATGAATTCATCATTTTTAGGCTGGTGACAGAGTAGTTGCAGTGATTTTAGCAAAATCCTTAACATTCTCTGGTCATTGAACAAGCTGATAGCGTCAAGGCACTGTGAAATACTGTGACATAATAATAAATTCTATGGTAGATCTGCAGGTCAAAACCACTGTGTATCCTTGTTTCTATTCTCTGAAAACAAACCGGCCAGTGATGGTATTTCCATTATGATAATCTGTTTTATGGCATCAACCCACAAACTGGCAGTGATTTGTGGTATTCTGATCTCAGCTTCAGCAAAGAGGCCGTGATAAATCACCTGAACCTAAAAACTCTGGCCTACGCATATTAGGAAGTTACAAGCCACTGAAAAAAGCCCTTTGAAATGGAAACAGGCGACATGAAATCCGATAATAATTTCTTGGAAGAACTTACGCAAGTGATATACAGCTCAGCTAGACCCTGCGATAAGTAAATACTATGTAAATGAAGAAAAAATTGTAGCTTCTCAAATAATTGTTTTTATGAATATAAAGGGTATATGAGTAAAGGTAAAGTCCTCCCTACTATTTCCCTCTCCAAGATTGTTTTCAAGCAATTATTTGGCTCTGTCATAGACAATCTAATAAAAGAAGATGTATTTTTCTTCAGATACTATTAAAGCAGTCTGTATAATTTTTAAAAGCAATTTGCAACAGACATTTTATTGTTCCAGAATGTTCATAGATGCCAGCTAGTATAAAGTAATGGCCGTGTTCCTCACAAACACAGGCTGCAGACAAACTGCAGCTTTCCCAGGAATCCTGATCTCATTCTGTCCTTCAGAAAGAACACCCATTTTTCTCATATGTAGGAATTTTCACATTTAGCACAACATGCACACCGATGATCACAAGATATGTTAATTTAAATGAACAGCAAAAGGTCCGGCAGACTTTGACCCTTTTCAATGATATTCCTTTGAGGATAAGTAATGAATGGGGGGGTGGGGGGTGGCGATTTAATTTAAAAAATGAACTCTTCCTGGTTATGCATGATTAATTTCACCGACCAATAAAGATTAACACTTAACATTTGCTTGTCTTAACAATGCTCCATGGGCCTGTAGAACTGCTGGAGGACAGCATTTTCTCTGGTGAGAGCTAATAGTGTTACAGCAGTGGATTTAGGCTGACTCTGAAAATGGCTGGTAGGTATGGAAGATTTTGGGTGAGATGTTATCACGGACGTTAAAGATCATCCTAACACTTTAGAAGATTTCTCTTTAGATTTCAAATGAGAAAACAACAACCAAAACCTGATAGGATTTTGATATCATCCTTCCTATAACATCTCACCACCAAAGTTACAGCATATACAACTGTGTCAGCAGGGTAGAGGATCTTAATCTTTTGTATTCATGTGCTATTTCATACGTATGCCAGCAAGTGGGGAGCAACAAATGAAAAAGCCTTTTTTTTTTTCATACATATTCAGTGTACACATGATCCATAGAGAAAAATTAGATTGTCCCTACTGCTGGGAAGTAGTTTAACTATTAATAGTTAACAGAAATGTCATGTTGTTCTAGTTTATTTTTTTAAACATATGTAAGGCTATCCTCAATATATGCAAATAAGAAAAAAGACGTGAAATTAAATACTGTTTATAACCTCCTGAAGCACTTAAATGACACGGAGTCCTAAAACTGCAGCAAAATGCTCTAACAGCATTTTTGTCCTTCAGTTTCGGGGATATAAAAGGCAAGAAATTAAATGTAATCAGCTGATTTTCCTCTGGAGTTCCTAGCATCTTAACATCATAACATCCTAACACTCCTAACCTGCACACCTCCTGAACTGAAGGTTCAGAAAGCATGTAGAAATAACACTAAGCTAGTTGCAAAATAAGTTTTGTTAGTTACCAGACAGAGAATATAATTTTTAATTACATGTACCAGTACAAATGTAATGACACAGCCGTTTATAATGAGGTACCACCAGCAAATCTGAAAGAAGTTTAATTTAAAAACTCGGAGAGAAATATGCCTGTTCTCATTAAAGTTCTAAATAAGAAATAAAAAGGTTATAGCACATGACGCCCACACCCATCCTCCCCCCAACTGCCCATTTTCAGACTTAAAAGTGCTTTGCTTTGTTAGGTTAGAACTAGAAGTTTTAGCCTTTCTTTCAAATAGACTCTTGAAGGAATTAGAGAGGACAGAGCTGCAACAAGAGGTTTTCATCCTCCTTTGTCTTTCTGCGTGGTAGAAAGCCCCATGTTTCCCTGTCTTGCTCCAAAGAAACTCCTCCTAACACCTGGGGGGTGGATGTCCTACTCCCCACAGCACCAGGCTGTGCTGGTGGCTGCCCTGGCTGTGGCACAGCCACTTCCTCTACCCAGGCTGCAGCAGGGACCCCAGCAGCGCCACCAGTAGCTGCCCAGATTTTTCAGACAGAATTGAAAATACTTATCCATGCACTGCCATTTTCCTGATATATGAGAAGTCTGAGCTTATAGTCCACCTGGTCTTTTAGCCTGTCTTCTTCTAAATACTAACCTACTGAGAATTAAAGCCAATCTTCATCTCTCTTATTTTTCTGTGGATTTTTTTTCAGAATACAAATATAGTATGTGGTGTAGCTCAATCTAAGTACATTAGAGTAAATATATAAATAGAGGACAATGCAAAACTTTCCAGATTTTCACTGTGAGGATTTAAAACTATGGAAATATTTATTCAAGAAAAGAAGTCTTATAAACTTAGTATCTTTATTTATATTTATACTGTTTTCTTGTCCTATGAAAACATTAACCATAAACACAAACTGGCCATGCTTTAACGATTAATTGAAGTTGTTTTTTATTATATTATCCCTGTTTTCATTTTGAAGAGTTTCACGATTCATTAAATCAGCCACCAGTGTGTACACAATAAAACATCAAGTAAGCGGAAATTATTTAAGAGGTACAGGTTGCTAAAAAACAGCAACAACAGTAGAAAACTCACTATACATGTTAACTTCTCATTAAAACATGATTTTATCTCTATGCTAACTATTAAATCTTTTTCTTTGCATTTCAATCACTTCATGTCAACACAGGATGCTGCACTTCAGGTGTCAGCCTATGAACAATCCACACTGTACTAAAATGTCATCATCATGGCTCGGCTTTGCGAACGAAGACCTGGGAAGGGTTTTTCCCACGCTCACTGCAAGCGATGAGTGCACCCTTCGGGGCTGCGCGGTGGATTTTTTAGGTGAGGCGCAGCGTGCACAGAACTGGCTCCACCCTTTACACCTGAGGTTCATCTGCCAGGGCCTGGCGAGCTTGGATGGTGACAGCGAAGTCCTCGGGTCGTAGGTTTGGTTAGAGTGTCCCTCTCTTAGATGATGGAGCCTTACTGGACTAAATAAGCTCCATCTGCCCGGGTTTGGAGTCAGAGCTGTCCTTCTCCTAGGATGGCTGCCCCAAGGCTAGTGAGCCCGTCCTGCCTGTGGACACCCTTTGTCTGACCCTTCAGCTGAGACCTGTCTGGCCTGGGAGACCCCACCGGAGGCACATGCCACCACCAGCACAGCCCTCAACCTCACAAGGGCACGCAAGCTCCTTCCCCACGGCAAGGGGGTGCCCGTGAAAGAGTCGCTGCTCTGCCTCCGGACATCACAGACCCGGGCACGGGGCGGCTGGGGCTGCCAAGAACAGGAGTCCTGGATGTCACGGTAGAAGTGTGGCATGACAGCGGCAGATCTGTAGGGACACACACTCAGTGCCGACACCCCAACACCCCCACTATACATGCTTTGAGTGCAGCAGGGGAGAAGGACTTGACTTCAGGCTAGCTCTAGTCTGGTCCCTGAATGCCCATTTAAATCCTTTACATTTATTGTGCAGCTTCAGTGTGACCGCAGAGTCCTAGAGACAGGCACTGTACCTTTACTCCTGTAAAGCAGTCAGCGTGCACGAGACATCATTTTTTAAAATGTAATGCATTTTATTTGTTTGTTTATTTATTTTATTACTGTCAAGAGATCTTTTTTTCCTTTTTAAGATCCTAAAGACTGTGTTACTCACTGAGTCCCTCACAACAGACACTTGCCCCAGAAATGGCAGGAAATGGAACTAAAATAGGTACAGCATGATTCTGGAAACCCTGTTACAAGAATGCACTTTCCTCACAAGCTTCATGCAACCGCCTTGCTGTGCTAGAGCTCCTTAAACAACGTTCATCACCTTTTGAAATGATCATACTATTTTTAAAAAGAAAAACAAACCCCAAACAAGCCCTGTCTTGCCCAAACTTGTCCAGTCCAAGACAAATACCAGCATAGAACACTTTGATCTGATTGGCTACTTATAAGAAATTAAAGCTTTATTTTCTGTTGTTATATGGGCAAGGGCTGGGAAATCTCACCTAGGTAAGTGTTCCAAGAAAGAAACCAGTCTGTGAGAATATTTAATGTTAATTTTACTAAGATGAAATGAACATCTCAGAAAATGAAATGAACTAAAATGTACTCACATTTTAACTAATGAGCATAATATTTTAACCCAAACACAGAAATATTGTGCTAATCTAAGAATATTTTTATTTAATTTCTTAGCCAATGAATCTGCACAATGTGATTCAAGTGTTAGCAATTCAATGTAGTAAAGATTATAAATGGAAACTGCTTAGATTAATGCAAAGCCTGGATGCTGGCAGTGCAATTATCTTTTGCAATCAATTGTCATTCTTGTTTCATTTGAGATACATAGTAAAACATCTAATAATTTTAATTTTCATACAGGATTTTGAAAGAAAAAGGCAAGCGCAAAGATACGTAACAAAATAAACAAATAAAACTCTGTTTTATGAACAGTTGCGATTATTTCTCTTCTCACAAATTTTTGCAGTATTTGGCAATATTGTTACAAGTATATGAATATCAGAACTGAATAGTTTGTTTCCTTAATTGTCTATACATTTTAAATATAAATGAGGGGGGAAAAAACTAGCTACTGACTATTCAGAGAGACATATTCCTTAAACAGTGTTAGTGCTAAATGTCCAACCCCCTAATTAGTATTATATACAATTATTTGAGGGTCTTTCCAACATTTCCTGAAGGATACATTAAAAACTCCTGATTTTATAATTAACTCTTTATATAATTCATATAAGTCATTCTTTTCGACAGAGACAAGAATTTGGCAAGCATACCATGATGTAGAAATATTAAGACAGGTAAGTCCTAGCAGGAATTAATGCAGAGGTAGAAATATAATAAGGGCTTGGGGAAAACATTGGAGTGTAAAAGATAAGACCACAGAAATACTCAGCAAAGGCTAAAACCACTGTTATATGGAATTATGCGTTTATTGTCATTAATGCAGCCTTGAAGATGTGGGTGTTAAATAGAAGCACACTCTTGTAAATGAGCTGAGGAAAAATATTCTGTATGCAGGGGATGACTTGGAAGTCATCTTTTTCAAAACTGATGCTGTGCCTGGAATTCAGAAAGGGGGATAAATGATACCATGAGGAATAAACTAAGTGCAGTTTGAAGTGATTCCAATTAAAATATCTTAACAAAAAAGGATGGAATGAAGTGTTAGATATAACTATTTTTTGTGGCAAACAATTGCTGTTAGAGTGGATTCATTTATAACAGATTAATTTCGGTTTAAATGGTAAATGGGGGGTTTTGTGTAAATCATGGCCTTGTTTAAACTCCTTTTTTTTTCTTTTTTGTTCTTTTTTTTTTTTTCCCTAACAGAAAAATCTGGGTTTATCTGGATGTGAATTCTCAATTTGCTGGTACATATCTGAGATATAACCAAACACTCCATAAACACTTTCAGTCTGCATAGTATGGTCTAGCTTTTGGTAAATTAATAATATCAATCAAAATCTTAGAGACTATAGATATTTTCCCCAATATATTTGCATAATTACAAAAAAATCAATGTGTAGTTTATACCTGAATGTAGCCGAAGAAAAATAACAGGAGCAGCTATTGCATCTGTACTATGTCAAGCAGCAAAGACAGATCTGAGAATAGCTGTCAAGTAAAATGGTGCTGAAGACATCCGCACACATATTTCAGGGTTTTTTGGTTTGGTTTGGGGTTTTTTGTGCACATGAATCACTGCCCATTTTAAAGCACAAACAAATCCATCCGGGTTAGCCCTATTCTGAGCCCATAGATTGAATGACTATGTATAGCTTTTATAGCTACTCTGCATTAATATTTACTATTTATTTAATATTTACCATTGATGCACACCGGTTGACAGCCTAAGCTCAAAGCTCGCCAGGTAAATTTTTAAATCCTTTTCTCATCAGTGTAGCATTTAAACTAGGTAGATGATATCAGAATTCTTCTTGGCTTGCTTGGACTAAGGTATTTTGGACATATTTGTTATAGTTCTGTACAATGTCCCAGATTTCAAGATTACTGCTTGATCATTCAGTGTTTAACAACACTAGCTTAAAAAGAGTAATGGCATTATATTCTGAAACGGGGATGATTACAGTGTCTCTGCTGCTTCAACTTACACAGACCATAAAGAGTTATGAACTTTTACAGTACTCTAGTCTAAATATGGAAAGCCTTTATGACATTTGAATTTACATGACACTTTTAAGTTCAGTGCAATATCAACATGTGAATTTATATTTTTCTATTGGAAAAACAAGAAAACAAATTGTATAAGTTGTTATATAAGATTATAACAATATTATAATCTTTTGGCTAGCTTTACATTTCACCAGAATAAATAATTTTAGTTTAGTATGTTTATTGTGTAGTAATACTGCAGTCATATAGGTTTGGTTCTAAACAAATTATCAAATTTAAGAGTTAACTTAAAAAAAAAAGTGGAGAATAGTATAAGCAAATTCTTACAGAACGAAAGAACAAAATAAATAGGAACAGAGTAAGTTGTTTCTAAGTAACTAACAACAATCTAAATGTGAAGTAAGGACAAAAGTTAAAAAATATATGACAGATACCACTCTATAACATGTGAAGCATAGTTATGGAGAAAAGTAGCCCTAAAACTACTCTTTTAATTGCACTATTTTTGAACTGTAGTGCATATTAATTCACTTCCACAGTACGTTATAAAACCAGCATGTTTTTAAATAATAATAAAAAATTGAAACGGCACTATATCTACATTCATTATAACAATTTTGTGCATACTGGATCATATGGGCAAACAACAACATAATAAATGGGTAATACTGACGTAAAATCCAGGCCATAATACTTTAAACCACTTTCCCTCCCCTCTTTCCAGTGGGACAATTTTAATGTAGTGTCTAAATCTTGTCACCATCTCATCTAAACCCCTTTGGTTAATCCAGCTGACAGTTATTTTGAAGCACATGGTATATTCTACTCTGGATTTACAGGTCTGTTTTACTGAAAAAGAAGAAAAAGAGATATTTATCAAATGTGGTATTTTGAAATGGCAGCAATTGCTTGCCCGGTAAGCACTGCACTAACGGCATGACTGTTACAACTCTTACATAACATCAGCTCCCCAGAACCAAATAATTTACTGAATGCGTAAATCAAACTACTGGAGTGATGCAGACAAGTTTAAAGTGAGAAAAAGAGGTCCACAACCCTGACATTTCGGAAAACATCTGAAATGACGCCAGTATACAATACTCTTCCGACAACCCAAATTTCTCCCCTTCCTTCCAACCCACTTCCCCGGCAGCCCTGTCTTTGTCTGTCATCACGTTTCTACTCGGAGTGGCAGTGACTGTCCACAGCTCCTGTGAGACCTGTATCACACTGCCAGAAGAAAAGACTGCTCAATGATTTTAGCATTTTAAATTATTTTGCTCTAAATACACTGTAATACTTCTGCTGAACACAGGTTCTGTAGGCTAGCATTCAACTGAAAATCTTAACAGAAATGAACACATTAAACGGAAAAAAAAATGTATGAAAGTAGTATTTCAAAACAGTAAAACTTCTCCAAAAGCTACTAAAAGAAGGTATTTGGGACAGTTTCCTCTTACAATGTATTTTTAAACTTCAAATTTTAAAATTTAATTATTTGCATTGGCTTGATCCCTCCATATCCCTGTGACTATTATTATCACTGCATATCACTAAAATATTATTAATTTCAGATAACTTAAAATAAATTAAATCATATTAATTTGTCATTTGAGGAATAGTATGATCTGGATTTTACTTTTTATTTTTCACTATATATAATAAATAACTTATGCCAAAATGTGAATGAGACTTGATCTTATCTCATTACAAGCTCAGAAGTGACTAGTTATAACTTGTTCCAGATTGGATCTATTCAGCAAGTGATCACTTTTGACATATCAACACTCACAATATGTTAGCAGCATACTCTGAAATTATTCTTGCTGCAATTTGTGAAGGTTACTGCAGTCAGCTACGACTTTATTGTGGTTTAGAGTTTGGCACGGGTTTGGTAGTGGGGGCTGGGATTACCACCTTTGTTTGGCACAGTTTCAGCACTGGGAGATGGGGATGTGAGCATGGTCCACGGCAAGTTGGCTGAGGCTCTGCAACCCTTGGAGAGCACTGGTGGGAAAACGACCAGGCTGCGTTGGTGCATGTGGCAGAGACCGAGAATCCTGTAAGACGCTGCGACTTTCAGGAGGTTTGGTACCTGGTCGG
>NW_010389173.1:19872-22075 GCF_000710305.1 Buceros rhinoceros silvestris
CTGCGCCTTTCAGGAGGTTTGGTACCTGGTGGGTTCAGCACTATGAGAGCCAGCCCCGGCAGCAGGTCCGCATGGGAGCTGGAGACATTCATGCCAGACTGTCACCTGAGGGGAGAGGGGGTGGGGAGGGGACGGGACTCCGTGTGGCCAGAAGTACCCGAGAGGAGTGTTTTCTATGCAAGAGCAAGCAGCAGGAACAACACGGAAAGAGCTAAGACGGACTGCACCCCCCACCCTGTGTTTCACCTCACCCTCTGGAACCGAGAGTGGGAAGGAGGTAGCAAAACTGAGCCCAGGAAAAGGGGAGGGATGGGGGGAAGGTGTATCTAAGGTCTTGTTGTTCTCTTTCTGTCCTACTCTTAATTTGTGATTTAGTTGGGATTTTGTTGTTTGAATTAAACTGATTTTGTTTCCCCTAGTGGAGTCTGTCTTTTGCCTGTGACTGCTAGTAGTGAGTGCGCCGTCCCTTGTCCCCTGCCTTGACCCTTAAGCAGTTGTATTTTCTCCTTCTGGAGAAATAGAACAACGTATGTGGCTTTAGTCACCAGCCGGGTCTAAACCACGACAAACGTACAGTCAGAATTGCTTGACAAGGACTGTGCATCTGTACCTAGAAAAATCTTTTTCAAACAGAAAAGTAATTTTTATAATTATTAAATGTTTATACTGAATGTTACTTTCAACTATTTAATTATAAATGTGCTCCTCGTAAGTTACGAAAAACTGCATAATTAGTTTTGCAAAAATTAAATGAAAATTCAAGTGCATATTTTAAGACTTCAAGTTCAGTAAAAACTAGCATTATGAACTTGGGTTTTTTGCAGTTTCCTGACTGAATTAAATACAGAATTCATCCAAGAGCAGATGTGTAATGCTGCAATGGCAGTGGGGGCAGGGGAGCTGAGAAGTAACTGTTTAGTGGGTTTTCTCCTTCAGAGCCTAAAGAATAAAGTCTTTCATTGACTTCAGTACTCATGACTCCTTCAGAATTTTCAAGGCTAATTATTTAACAAATGATTTAATAAGTTTTTCAGACATTAGGCTGTACAATACATTAAAAACTCAAGGCTGGAAGAAACTAAGTATTTTGTAAGTTCAAAAATTTTCTAACAATGTGATTTGATCAAAATGTGGTTTTATGTGTGCATTTAGGAATCTACATCCAGAGAAATACAACAATCATCACTAAATAGTCAAAAACCCCCTGCACAAATTGCAGATTTTTTTTTTTTGAGACAGTGCCTTACCAAAGTGTTGTACAGAAAAAAAAGCATGGTTCTTAAAAAAAAAAAATGGTATCCTTGCCTTAAGTACGAGCATTTGAAAATTTAATTTTAAAGGTAACAGAGCCTCCATTCAGGGTTACAATAGCTCATCCACCAGCAGGTGTTATCTGTTTGACAAGGCTGCTTACACTCCACTTAGGACTGCTAGAGAGAGTGAGAATACGCGGTGCTTTATTGCATCTGAAAACTGGACACAAAATGAAATTTATACGGGTTCATGCTCTATTTAGGAGATTTTTTATTTTTTAACCAACTTGAAAATATCTAAAATGATCCTGAAGACAACAAGTACCCACAGTATGCCACCACTGAGTAACGAAACTTTCAATAACGTAGTTTACAAGACTGCAAGTTATGTAGCCTAGATGAAGCTTGAGCTGGCAGGGTGTTTCCGTGCTGCCCTGTGTGGGTGTAGGTGTGTGAGGGATCTGGGAAGATCCCAGCAGATGCTCCTCCAGAAGCCCTGTGCCATAGCATGCCAAACTCTAGTAGGCTTCCCATTTTGGTATTTCTGGTGGAAGCCAGAGAGAGAATTGTAAATAATACTGGAAAACAAAAGAGGGTTTTTTGGTTTTGGTTTCCGTTTTGTTTTTTGGTTTGGTTTTCTTGGGAAAAAAAAAAACCAAAACCGATGACAGATAAAACATTGAAGACATGTCTGGCACACCTTACAAAACTCAACCTGGCTCTGCCACAGCACTAGGTCATGCTGTTCCCCCCACAGTTCACTGCTGGACTTTGATTTCTTTTTTTAATTATTATTTTATTTTATGAGGAGTTCTGGAGATTTTCCTGGTCAAAATTTTTGTATTAGTGAGTTTACTTGGCAAGAAAAAGAGACCTATAATTTGCTGGCTGAGATACCTGGCTAAAGAAGATACATATCTATCTATCTATATCTATCTATATCTATATCT
>NW_010389174.1:0-18789 GCF_000710305.1 Buceros rhinoceros silvestris
TTTTAACTTGGTAGCCTGAGACAGTGTCTGGTCCCTCTCCCTGGGTGTTCAGTAAACTTTGGGGTTAATCCATAAACTTTTGGTTTAGTGATAACCCTAAATATTTCATGCATCGTAGACTACGAATGATGCAAAAATGTCAGCAGCCATGACACCGTACCACAGTGTCCTGTCTGACAGAGCTGTAGCCTAAAGGCCATCTATGAAATCTGAAAGTAGAGAATTATTTTTAACTTGGTAGCCTGAGACAGTGTCTGGTCCCTCTCCCTGGGTGTTCAGTAAACTTTGGGTTTAATCCATAAACTTTTGGTTTAGTGATAACCCTAAATATTTCATGCATCGTAGACTACGAATGATGCAAAAATGTCAGCAGAACCTGTTGTGCCAATGCAAACAACACTGGGAAGTTTTACTGTTGCCGTTGACGGCGCATGAGTCTTGTTCCTCTTCACTCTGTGTACGTGCCCGTGCATCCGGAGAGGCCAAAAGAAATGAGGGGTAGGTAAATGTGAGTCCCATAATGGTACGCTACCCAAAGACAAAAAAGTAGAGCAGTTAAAGGTGATTTGTGCATTCAGACTTCTGTTACACCAAAAGGAGTTTTGAGCTGAGGGTTTGTGTTTGCTCCCCAGCACAGAGGATTTAAAATGCCATGGAAACATGGTGAGTACACACCATTCCACTCCAGACCAGCACAGAATTTGCTGAGCAGCCTTGTCTAGTTGTGCTTCCACATGGGATCCTCTTCGGGGTCCAGCGGGAGTGTGGACACCACTACCCTACTGTCTGGAAGAAATGGCTGTAGTAGCAATGCGTTCATGTCCAAGGTCTGTGTGCTGGCACAGGGGACGGCAATGGGTGTCCACTGTGAATGTGGCTCTTCTGATGTTCCTTGTCTCTGGTATGGAAAATGATTCACCTCGCTTTGAAGTACCCAATCTCGTTAGCATGGGTCAGATGTTTAAACATAACTCAGGATATTATATGGGCTAATTAAATCAAGGCGTCTGGCGTGCATGTCATTCTGCAGATAGCTTTCCATGGAAAACAGTTTTTATGCCATGAATGTCATTGGAAGATTAGATTACAAATCAGATGGATCTTGTGTTCTTCCAGAGACCACCTCTCTACTAGATGGAGCTGGCTCAACAGCCCTGACGGCTTGGGTGCGTTTGCCCTCCGAGCAGCTGGTGTTTCAAGTCTGCAGCTCCACTCCTCCCTGCAGCATCTGCTGCTCTCAGAAAGACGTTCTTGACGTTTCTGTCCAGATGACTCTAGGTGTATACATCACTGCATCAGTATTTTCTTTTTCAAGTGTCTAAAGTTGCCTTTTTGCCTTCTCTGTAGACAGATACAAGAAAAGGGAGGGCACAACAAGCTCTCGGGCTTGACATGGCTCAAACACGTGCAGTGCTCAGGTTCCCTGGGTAGGTATGAGCCTGGGAGCCTCCAGGCTCACTTTTCTTAGTGATTCAGGTTTTTTCCTTCACGTCACTTTCCCCCTCTCTGCCCAGACTTCCCTGAGTCCAAGCTGGGTCCCTGTGGGTAAGTGCCATGTGTGCTCTGTGTGATTCACCGCCGGCAGGAATGTGTGATGCTGGGATGCGGAAAGTCCAAGACCGACAATTCATTTCCCTGTAACCACCAAGCACTGACGTTTGTTTATCCCCCCTGGGGGTAGGGAGAAAGGATTTTCCACCAAACTACCCCAAACGTTCAAGTCCCCACGTGTTTCAACGATTACTCACGCTCTCTTAAAACAGAAGTAGCCCCTGAAAGGATGGGTCTGAGCACCCCTTCGTGCAAGTTCATGTGGTCCTTCGGAGAAGCAAAACCAATTTATATCAGAAGATTTTAACTAGTTCAGGAATTTAAAAGCCCAGCAGAAAATCGGGCTGGGGCAAACGCTGTTTTATTTTGACAGTACTGTGCCTTTTGCCCTTGTTTTTGAGCTGCCTCCCCTACCCACTTTTGATTTTGACAGGGAGCTGTGCATCACGGGCCCTTCAAGCCCACAGTAGTCTGAATGATTACGTCTGTAGTGGGAGGATGGCAGGTCCCCAAGCAATGCTGAAGGTCCCCCTGTGTGACATAGTACCACAGGACAGAGATGACCCTGGGTTTTTTGGATCTCCAGGCAGATGGAAGGTAGAAAGCACTTGCTTTTTGGGTGTCTTGTGGGACTTTTTGTCGGGCTTCGATTCAACAGGAGCTGGGCTCCTCCTGATGCTGCCAAGATCCAGGAGTTAATTCTTATTCCATGAGAAGGCCAGAGCTTGCATCCAGCCAGTTTCCTGGGGTGCAGAGAAAGAAATTCTCTGAGAAATAAACACAGACACAAACAAACACCAGACTTGGCACACAGCTTCGCAGGCAATGGGAATATCTTTTAGATTCCCGCCGAGGTAATTGGACTGCAAGGAAGATTCCCTGCTCTGCCCTTTGGCTCCTGGGGAGGGACCGCTTGCCAAAATGCTTTGTGGTCCCTTGAGCCACGCCTGGGCTCAAGCTTCTGCCCAGTCCATCCCACCCCAGCAATCGCCTGCAGGCTTGGTGCATTCCTCATCTAACCTATTCCCAGGGATGTGCTTTGAACCTCCTCCCCAGTAAACCCACCCTCTTCTCAAGCATTTTATTCCAATTCTTGGTGTTCCTCATGAGAAAGCTTCCCTAAATCTTCCTTACATCATCTTACATCTATTGAGGTTGTTCTTTCTGCAGGGTCTTTCCCATAGCTGGGGTGGGTCCTGGACTGCAGGTATGGCTGTGTGAGATGATGGCTTTTTTCTCCTGAGCCTTCGTTTGCACCTTCGCTTTGCTCCACACCTTTCTTGAAATGCAAGACCAAACCCCAGATCTTTCCCGAATAATACACTAGAGCCTGGGTGCTTTCCCCCACGATCGTACTACTCTGCGAGGGGAGAACACCAACGTTCTTCAGGCTTTTAGGAATCATGGGAACATGGAAACCTGCACACCTTACAAATCCCGTCTTTCTGAGCTGTTGCGCTCCACCCCCCACCCCCACTTCCTTTTGGTTCTTGCAGCTTCACAACTACTTTGCAAATTTTAAAATACTTGTCAAATTTTCTCCCTGAATGCGAGGGAGAGGAACTTCGCTCCTTACCACCCCCCTGAATTGCAGAATTTCGGTAGGTGGAACTCAGCAAGGCTCAGTTGCCCCAGGCAGCATCCTTGGTGTGTGTTGGTCTGCGAGGTCTGCTAACAGCTCCTGAGAGGAAAGCACAAATAGCTGCAGCGCTCAGTGTGGGCAGTCAGATTGCAGTTTGATAGTGACTTTGTTCTGATTTCGTCCTATGTCTCACATGAAATGATACAGGCTAATATTTCCCTGTAATTCTGTGGTTTCCTTTTAGTTTGGTATTGACAATGCTCATTTCAAAAACCAATTTTGAGTGTAAATGGAAGCCCGTCCATGCATGGGGCAAGCAAAAGGAATTTTTAAGTGGGAATAAAAAGGATTTAACTATGCAAAGTCTAATAAATACTCGCTTCAGGAAATAAATAGCTTAGGCTGGAGGTGCTTTTAAAAATACATCATACTCCAAAAGTGAAAGGCAGTTTATTTCTCATGGATCCTTCTTCAGGCAGGAACAGTTTTCCTCAGGACCATCTCTTTATCGTAATAGCTCAGCCATGCTTCATGCCAAGCAAAGAAAATTTTACACCCTATGGTTTTTGAATTACAAATGGGAAATCCATACTGTCTCGGAATAAACAGCACTGGCTATTAGACAGTCTATTTGGTTACTATTTGGTTACAACTGCATAAGGAACAGCTCTAGTGGAAAAAAAAGGAAGCAGCAGTAACAGTCAATCATCACTTTTTTTTCCCCCTGCCTGGAAAACTTGGAGTTTTATGGCCTACAAACCACAAATTAGAATTGCAGGCAACAGGTAAAGCTTCACTATAAATCCAGCTAATGCCAACGCCTGTTGGTGACTGCAAGGAGGCGGTTGTCAAAATGCCCTTTGGCAGTTGCAGGATCTTTCTGACCAGCCGTGATCACCAGGTGAGTCCAGACCCCTTCAGAAAGACAGAGCATCCCTGGTGCAACAGCCACTGCCACAGCTCAGAGGACATTTTCCTGCAGGTGAGGGTCCTCTGGGTAGGGACAAATGAGGAAGGTGCTGCTATTCCTACAGTCACCATCCCAGTAAGTCTTGAAGGGCTCCTTCAAGATTTACCCCAACCTCAATTTTCTCCAAGGATCCCTAAACCTTCCCTGTACCTTCCCTCCTTGGCAAAGCAGATTGCTTGGCCAGGTAGGAAGACTTGAGCCAGTTTGTCTCCAGAAAATTAATCCCTGTGCTTGTTTGTCTTTCCTAATAAAAAGTTGTCTCAAATTTCTGACTCAAAGCTAGTGGGCTATAGGTTAAGCCTGTGTTCTTCTCTTCACCATGCCACGTTGCAGGGCAAGGACACAACTCTCCCCAGGTGTCAGGGCCCAGGATAAGGTTGCTGGATGGAAAAAGTGTTTCAGACGTCGTGGACCAGATTCAATTGCTCAAAGATGTTGTCACTTTAGGACTGGCGAGTTAGGCTGCCAAGTCTCCTACTGCTGCTCCAGAAGGGTATGGGACCTCTGTCACATCTGCCAGCGCCACTGCCCTGAGTAAACCAGAGAAGCTTGGTGCAAGAGGCTTCCATGTTTAGGAGAGAACCCAAAGGTCTCAGATTGCCTTGAATGTCTCAATGCCCACCCAAGGTGTTTGTTCACAGCGTGGGTGGCTTCCAGCAGGGTACAGGAACAGCCTCAGGCAGTAGCTGCAATTCCAGGAGCCAAGAGGGCTGCAGGGAGCGCTGCACCACTGTTAGGCTTGCCTGCCATGTCATACTGGGGACCTTGTGAGGTCTTGGTCTGATCCAATCTGAGGCCACCACGTGAGGAGCGCAGGCCATGTTTTTGACTTTTGCACTCCTGCTTGGATAGGCATTTTTGGAAGTATTTAAACATCTTAGGTGTCAGCGGCCTGTGTGTTCCTAAATCACCGATGGACATTGGGAAAACCTGTTACCTCCTGAGCCAACAGGACTGTTGTCTCTGCTGGGACATTTTGTTGTTGAAGATGTTTGATGCGTTGAGTCCTGCTGGCTCATCTTCACTGCTTGAGCAGAGAACCGAAGACCTGCCCGATGGGAGGAAGTGCTGACATTATATAAGGACATACCCACAACCTTCTTCTTTTATACATATATTTTTGGTAACCAGAGGAGGTGTGCAGGGCAGCATGACACCACTTCCCAGCTGCGGAGTCTGCAGAATAATTCTCCTTCGATATTCACAGACAGCAGACGAAGATGTTTGTCAAGGCACAAGTTTTGGTGCTCACAGGCACACTTGGACTCCTGAGATCTCTTTCAGATTGAAGCCAGGACTTCAAAGTGGTACAGAGCCACTCCAGAGCATCCCATAATCATTCTTAAAAGTATGTATTTATAAAATGAGAAGGAAATGTGTTTTTTTCCTTGCTCTCCATGCCAAAAATAGAGATGGAGTGTGGCTTGCAGAGAAATGTATTTCATAATCCTTCAGGATATCTTCTATTTTTTTGTTGTTTGTTTGCATTCCTGGCAGCCACCCGGGGTTTAAAGACAGGTCTATGAACAAATTCCGCATGAAGCCCATAGTGATAGCACTGTGGTTTTTCTGGTTGACTTAGGGACTGACGCTGGGGGCAGGCATTGTGTGTCAGTTATAGACATTTCTCCGCTCCCCCCCCTTTTTTTTTTTATTTTCCATTAACCATCACCATTAGCAATTGCACTCAAACAAATAAGTACATTTAAACGCTGGATTTTTTCTGTCCCTTCCACCATGAATAATTACAAAATAATCACCAAAGTCTGGTTTCACTCGGCAAATGTTTCCAGGTTTTCTTTCCTCTTTCTTTTTAAATAATTCTGGGTTCCAGCAGTCCCACCTCCCCCCACCCTCCCATTTTTATATTTTAGGATGCAATTTCAGCTGGTCATATTTACTGATGCCTGGCACAATACCATCAGAAATCATGTGAGCTCCTTTAATGCATTTCATCTTTACAATAACGCTATTCCCTGCCTTTGCTAATAGCCCAAGCACACAACTTTTCCGACCGCATCTAGCGCCAAACTACACCCCGCTGCAGAAGTGGCAACATCTACTGGCAACGCAAGTTTTCTCCCAGTTAAAATGCAAGCAGGACCTAACTAGGCCCTGAATAAAAAAATCATTTAATCAGGCTAATTGTGTGTGGTTTAAACCATGTTGAAGCTCATTTCCAAGTCCAGTGTGAGATTTATGTGCTCCAGCCTGGTGTGGAGAGAGGTCATGGTTGTGAGGAGGTCAGTGGTTTGGGTTCACATGAGTTCACGAAAAAACCGCTTGGTGGTTTCAGCTTACTTGGTTTCCCTCTGCCTTTTTCTTACCCCCCAAGTTTTCCATTGTGCTTTGGTTTCAAACCCAAGTTTGCTTAGTTTAAAGCTTAAATGGGAAACAACTGAATTTCATCTGATTTTCACCCAACGCTATAAATTGCTGCGGGCTGGACTTGCTGCACCATGCAGGTTTATGGAGGGCAGGGAAACCTTTTGGTAGAGCAGGCAGGAATATGAAGTTCAGGTTCTTAGTGCAGACATGAAAAAAGAAAAGAATTTTCACCTGATTGCAGAGTGGAGCCTTTGTATGGAGGCAGGAACTTTTCTCTTGCTCCCAATCTGCCTTGTGTCGGACCCCAGGCATCCAAAATGAAGGTTTCCCTTGCTTTGTTATTGGAACACTGACTGGTGCCGTAACCTATCACCATAGTTCTCGCTTCAGGAAAGGCAGGGGTATCCAAAGAGAAGCTGTGTTATTTCACTGCCGACATTTTTATTGTGCTGTGTTGTGTCACAGTGCGGGAAAAGCTGCTAAGGCAGATTCCTTGGGAAGGTTTTATACAGCCCCCCATCAGCTACCTTCTCCAATAGCATCCTTCACCTCCCCCTGCCCCGAATCACTCCCCTGCCCCAGGGAACCCTGTTGGGTGTAACACTTATCGCTTTGCTGGTTTGGTACTTCTCCACTTGGCAACTGTATTATTTTCCCATTTATCCTTTTTTAAATGGTTTTAGGACTTCCCAAAAGGTATTGTTTGCTGCTTCTGTGTAGGAAGGAGTACACATAGGCAGGAGAAAAGGTGGATGCATCCACGTTACATGCATTTTGTCTGCAGTTGAAGTGTTCTGGTTGTATTAGTACCCGTTACATGTCTTACTTTTTATAGATGGAGTCTCTGTGTGTCGTGGCCAATTGGACAGCAAAAAACCCACTGAGCTGCCGCAGAAGAGAAGTGACTCAAGGTTTAGGGGAAGGAAAGAAGGTGAATCCTGGTGACTGGTTGTGTTGTGGGTGTTGCACAGCCGCTGTGAGAGCTACTTTTCAAGGATAAAGAAGAGGAGGCAGAGTGATGTCATCTTACAAGAACAAGGTTTATTTATGTCTTTTGTAGTTATGAGTTGTTTGATTGTTTTCTTGAAGTTTAGAGGTGGTCTGGGAGACTGTAATATTTATGTTGAAAGACTTTTTCTACCTACGTGGCCTTGCAAACCATGGTTTTCCTGTGACATGAGGATGATACACTTATGTTGAAAGACTTTTTCTACCTACGTGGCCTTTCAAACCATGGTTTTCCTGTGACATGAGGATGAGAAAAAAAGGTTGTGTTTGTGCATGCCCTGCCTTTACAGAGGCAACAAGGCACCCTAAGGAGACCAATCAACCTTGGAAACAGCACAGTCCTGCTTTGGTGGCTGTGCTTAGTCTTGGCTTCCCAAGTGGATGGGCGTTCTGGGTCTCAGAGGACCCCCCTGGATGGTTTAAGGTCCTTGTGGGTGAGTTGGGTGCTGTGGCCCTGGCTGTGCATCACCGCCCGCCAAGTCTCAGGAGACTTGGGGCCTGGTTAGTGGCAGCATTTGCAGCTAGCAGGCTGTTGGTGCAGGAGACAAGGCTGGGCAGGGCTCGCGGTCGTTGGGAGAAAGCAGGAGGATGGTAGGCACACGTGCTGGCCTGCCTTGTGCCATCAGAGACCTCCTGGACAATGTGCACCTCGCAGACATGCAGAGAGAGCACTTGCAGTATGCTAAAGAGCATTACGATGAGAGCTGGGTTAGCTCAGCTGTCGCCTTCACCACCACATGCATTTCCCCATGCTGCCTCGCCCTGCAGAGAAGGGCAGAAATGCTTCCGTGCTGACGAAATGCTGCAGCTTCAGCATGAAAAACAGAAGTGCAGAAAGGGCCTGGATGTTCAGCCAAAGGCTTGGGGACATGCTTCAGAAATGCCTTTGTTTATGCCGGGCTCATGATCTGCAGGCACAGCTCTGTGCTCCTCTTTCATTGTTGTAGGGATGGGGTATGTCTTGGTTGGAGGGAAAAGCACTGGCTCATCTCACACCAGGCAGGGCCTGGTTCCCTTCTGCAGAAGGCTCTCATGATGCAAAACCTGCCCTGCTTCCTGCCACATGGGTGCAAAGTGCAGCCCGTGCCCCAGGCCTCAAGCTGAGTCCTTCGCTTTCTTGCAAGATGAGGTGAGGTCTCCATGCCTCACCCAGCAGCCTTGCACGGCATCCCAGGAGGGTTTCTGCTCAGTTCCACCAACAGGGATGGATCCGGAGATGTCTCTGGGAAGATATTTTATACCACACATCTTCTGCTCCTCCTTTTTCCCTGTGAGCAAGGAGAATTGTTTGGCACTCAGTGTTGGGGCAGTACCGCAGCACACTAATGCCATGCAGTGAGTGTTGAGCAAGGGCCTGAGGGCAGGATGAACTTCATCACCACATCCTAAGGAACATGGACACCAAAGGGCAGAGTCAGATGGCCTTAATTTTATTTACGCCCTAATTATCCTGGCAAAGGACTCTAGCCAGGCAGCTAGATAGTGACAAGGAAGGGCTCTGATGGTCATAGGTGACCTGACCCCCATACAAACAGAAACCAGGCTCAGGTCTGATTTATTTTTTCCTTTAGCTTCTGCAATAAGATAATGCATTATGGCAGCTAGGTTCCTCCACATCACGGCTAGATGTACACCTTCACACTACCACATTTTTTAGAGTCTTCATGGTGAACGATGGGTTTGGTATTTTCTTTGAGACACCAACAGTTTCAAGGCTGCCGAAGCCCTGGCTATAAGCAGCCAACTCTATCTCTTTATCTCCAGCAGACTTCCATACGTTCAATCTGCCTGTGTCTCCACTTACTGGGCAATGGTTGTGGTTGTCAACACATGCGATTTACTTTCACCCTGCCCAGCTCTGGATTCCCCTGCTGAGACCAGCCTTGGTAGAGCACACCAAGGGGTTTGGTTGGAGTTGACTTGAAATGACTATTGTGTTGGCCTTCAGAAATCTCTCTTTTCCCTCTTCTTCCTTTGTGCAGATCCTTTCTCTCTTGGAGTCTGTTTTCTGGCCAGCTGCAGTCTAATGTTTGCTCAGCTGGGGTGTGTAACTTTCCTTTCTGTCTCTCTGCCACACTACGTGTTGTCCATAATGAGCCAGCAGCAATGTCCTTGCTGCTCCATCCATACCAGTTTTTGACCCAAGTTATCTGCTAGCAGACCAGCACTGAAGTCAGAGTGAACACAAGCATGCTCACAAACGTTTTCCCACGCAGCAGAGGGACTGAGCTGCCATTGTCCTGAGAGTACATGGTGGGGTTTGGTCAGCTTTCCAAGGCTGTGACGTGGAGCTTGAGCACCAAGTGCAGCAAGGGCCTGAGGGAAGGAGGAACCTCATCATCACATCGTAAGGCACAGAGAGACCAAATTAGATAGACCAAAGGCCATGATTAGACAGCCGTAATTTCACCTAAGTCTTCTGTTTCTTGTGTGTTATTTATTTGTGAAAACTAGAAGACAGGGGATTTGATTTTCTGTCATTGACATGACACGTTTTCTGTGGGACTGAACTCCGTTCAATACCAAAGGAGGAAAGGAAGGAATCTGGAATATGCGTCAAACTCAGGAAAACATATTTCTTCTTCCAGCATTTTTTTTTCTTCTTGCTTTCCTCGTTCTCTTAGCCACGTCCGCTCCTCTTCTTTCTTTGCTGGGACCTTGGGACTTGTTTTGGTTCCTGGAGCTCCAAAGGAGAATCTTGGCTGGTCCTGGATGGAGGAGACTTGTTCAGATGAGGAGATGCCTTCTGCTCCAGCGTTGATATCCCACTGCAGCAGGCTTCCAGATCCCACCTTTTCAGGGAGAAAAATGGGAATTCAAGCCTTTCGAGGTTTTGGAGATCTCCCTGTGTCCTATCAGGCACATGGTACAGGGGACCTTCTGTTTCATGGAAGAGGGAGAGAAAGCATTTATGGTACAAAGCATACACAGGGATGTATTTCAAGGTGCTTTCTGTAAACCCAGACCACTTGTTTTTCCAAGTTTTTATTTTTTTGTGGATTTGCAGCAGTAATAGGGCAGTGTTACGAGAAGGTGCTCCTGAAAGAGAGGAAGATTGAGTTAAATGGCAGTTGGTGTTGAAGCTTTGCAGCCAGCATAGGAATGAGGCCAGTGACTGGAAGGAAAAATATTATTAATAATTATGAGAAGAAGATGAGGATGGCCAAAATCAGAAACATGTTCTGGAATCCTCCAGAAATAGTACAAAAGAGATGCCAAACCTAACAAGTGAAGTAAAGCTTAGGGCAGAGTAATATGCTAAGGGAAATTAAAGATGTGAGAGGAGTTTCAGATGGGACCTTACTGAGGGTTGACACCGTGGCCTCATGAGTTCAGCTATTTTCCAAACTCAGGAGCACCAGAAGGTAACTCTGGCCACCAAGAGTATTTAGTGATGTCTGGAATCCTCCAGCACAGCCTACTTGCTGCATCAATTCCTGCCAATAAAATAAGCAATAGTGAATGAATGCTGCTGAGATTTAGACTGATCAGCTCCAAAGTGGAGACTGAGAAGGGGATTTTCACAGTAGCTGGAAAAAAGGCGATGCCTGGGCTCTGCTGACACTCTTCCCTGAACAGTGGCTTAAATACTGACAACACCTCCTGATCAAAAAGCCCCGGCAGTCAGAAGCTAATAGGAGAGCTGGGAAGAGACTTCCTCACACCCCGTGGCAGCTGGCTGGCCAGGTGAAGACAAGTGCCCAGTATCTGATGTTTGTCCCCTGGCAGCCCCCAGTCTTGTATGCAATAGATGGCAGATGGAGTGACAAACCCTCCACTCCTGTGGCACGATGGCTCACCCCTGTCCTGGGTAAGCCTAGGATGCCAGCCTGGGATGGGCTGGGGTGATCTGGTTACCTTTTTCAGTTGTAGAAAGTACAAAGACTCCTGGGACAGGCAAAAAATACAAATATATCACTGTCGTCTGCTTAAAAAAAATAAAATAGACCCTATTGATTAATGTTAGTTCCCCAGACTGTTGCAATGCTAAATTCCCCAGCTCCCATTTTGCTTCCTTATGATGCATGTTGAGTTTCTCAGCTGTGCTCTTTGTAATCTCTTGCTCTGACAGGGAAAGCGGCACCCTGACCACACACAGGCTTCAGGCTGCGCTGGTGAGCCCCCAGGAGCATCCCAGGCAGTGAGCAACCAGCACTGATGAGCCCACCAACCACTCTGAGCACCCAGGGTCAGCGACAGTCAGCTGTCCAAACAGATGCACATGTGTGTTGAGACCAATGAGCCCAACAGAACCACAGAGGTCCTCGGCTCCAGAGGCACCGTGGTAGCTCTCTGAACCTGCCCTTCTCCTCTGATCCTCGCCCTACCTTCCTCTGCTGCTCCACTTCACTCCCATTTGTTTTCTTCCTTTTGTTTCCTTAAGTGGTTCTGGTCTCTGTTCAAGATCCGATCTCCACCTTGGAAGTACCACCTTGGGCTTTCAAAGACATCTGAGAGCGTGTCCTTCCTCCAGAATTAACCCAGCTTTCACTGAGAGGGTGCCTTCTTCCCCACGAGAACGCTGCAGCCCACCCCAGGGGACCAAGCTAGGAGGCAGAGGCAGCAGGCAAGCACTGCTTATCTTATATTTTGAGTAATTTCATCTGTATTTTCTCACCTATGTTTTACTCTTCCCTACTGCAATGTAACAGGAGTCATGTCTTACTCTACGGATCCCCTCCTTTGGTGGGGTGCTTCCATGTCACATCTAAAAAGCAGCTCCCTTGAAAAATAAAATGAGAGCCAGCCATTCTTCCTGCCTTTAGTCAGACATGCTGGAACAGGACAGACACACGCACATTCCTTCATCCTGTCTAACACATTTCTTTCTAGGTTGGATCTACTCAAAACAAGATGCAGTCTGGACATCTGTCTCATAATCCAACAGTAGGTTAAAAAAATTAAGTCCGCTGGCTCTGTGGGATGGATGTAGATAAATGACAGCTGGGTGAAAGAAGTGGACTTTCAGAAGCTTCCTTGCATGAACCACGTAATGGGACTCAGTGCCGAGAAAGTCCATCCCATACTCTTGCATCTTTCAGGGCAGCGTAGTAGTTGGTTACCACCTTCTCCACAAGATTTGCACCATAGAGATGCTCAGACACGCTCTGTGAGAGCCAGACATCAAAAGCCTTATTAAGGGAAGGGAGAATTGCCCAAAGTGCAAGGGGACTGAACCTTGGGAGGGTTTCTCTGTCAGGGCCTGGAGGACACCCCATACACTCTCTGCCCTTGGGCTCATGGGCTCCATTTACCTTCAGGGCAGAGCACCAGGGCTACGTGGTAAGTATACCCATCTCTTTTCTCACTGTCTCCTGGATGGGCTCTGTAGACTTATCTCCAGCTCTGTCCCTCACTCCATCTGCTGCTGGTCCTGGCTGGAGCCCTGGCTCGGTTCTGGTGTGGTCCATCCCTTTGCCTTGTCTGGGGCTGCTGGTGGACCCTGTGCCAGCACCCTGCTCTGCACCATTGCATGCAGACGATGTGAGAGAGTGTGCTGTTGATGTGGGATCCACCTGCATCAGGGTCTCCCCTGGTTCCTGTCTTGACCCCTCACATGGGGCAGACTCCTTGCAGCTTGCCAACAGTCTGTGGTTGTATGCAGGAGCAGCCTTAACACATTCTGCTTGGCTAAAATGTGGCCTAATGTTGATGGCTTTAACGAAACTTTAAAAACCGAAAACAAAACAGTTTTAAAACCTCACATTGTAAGACATGGACGTAATTTATTTTTTCCTTTTCTCCTACAGACAATCAGCATGAAGCGGGCATAAGCCTGAAATATTTGACAAAATGGCCATGTCTGTTTGGGAGGCTGATAATGTTCCTTGGCTCTTTCACGGGCACCCCCTTGCCGTGGGGAGGGAGCTTGTGTGCCCTTGTGAGGTTGAGAGCTGTGCTGGTGGTGGCATGTGCCTCCGGTGGGGTCTCCCAAGCCAGACAGGTCTCAACTGAAGGGTCAGACAAAGTGTGTCCACGGGCAGGATGGGCTCACTAGCCTTCGGGCAGCCATCCTAGGAGAAGGACAACTCTGACTCCAAACCCGGGCAGATGGAGCTCGTTTAGCCTTGTAAGGCATCCATCATCTAAGAGGATACTCTAACCAAACCTACGACCTGAGGACTTCGCTGTCACCGTCCAAGCTCGCCAGGCCCTGGCAGATGAACCTCAGGTGTAAAGGGTGGAGCCAGTTCCGTGCACGCTGCGCCTCACCTAAAAAATCCACCGCGCAGGCTTGAAGGGTGTGCTCACACTGGCAAGTTGCAGTAAGCATGGGGAAAACCCTTCCCAAATCATCGTTCGCGAAGCCAAGCCATGATGATGATGATGATGATGGTGAATGCTCCTTGGAACAACTAAGAACAATGATTTCTCTAAAGCTTCTTTAGGCATTGGCTGGAAAGAGCAATTTATCTTGGAATATGTAAGCAGTCAAAATGGTTCCTCTTCATTTCCTTAACTGAACACATGAGCTCAGCTTTATACCAGGAATCTTTTACCCTTCGGTACAGGTTTCGAGTGTGCTCTGCTCTCCTCCAATGCTGCGAGAGAGACTGTGGAAGGGTGAGGTGTGTGCATGGGATGGGGATGGAGGGAGGGGAGGACAGATTTGCGTGGGGTTATAACCTCAGTTTTGGTGCGCTGGTGAAGATGAGTTGTTTTTTATCCTTCTTTATTTTTCTCTTCTTTCATCCAACATTTATGTCTGCTACATATGTTCCCCTTTACACCATGCCAGAGCTATGACAGAAGGAAAGGGGAAGGAAGGGGCGGGGGAGAGAACAAAAAGTCTCAGTAAAGTTTCTGTTCTGGAGAGAAAACAGGACTTTATCAAAATATTAGCAGAGTACCAGCCGGTGCCGATTAGCTCTCGCTGGGTGAGAGTTTTCCATTTACCTTGGGCTGTTTTTCTTTCTCTGGTTTCACATGGCTTTTCTCAAAGCACGAAGGTTTTGGTAACCAAAGTTAATCTGCTCTTCTCATCCAGCTGGGGCACTATTTCTGAAGCTCTGCAATGAGCATTCAAAAATGCAATGTCTGTTCAAATTGCATGCAAAAACACAATGTCCTTTCAAAAGCTTGATCACTCTGGGGGACCAAGTCCCATCCATACATGCTGGTTAAAGCTCATTGGATAACGAGAGATGAAGGGTCACGAGAACTAAAAATGTGTTGTGCAGACGCTCATTAACTGAACAGTGTGGCTGGAGAGCCTGTGTCCTGACAGCCTGTTTACAAAGGTGGTAGTGCCTGGCTGGGTCTGACTTCCAAAGCCCTTGAGGGATCTGGATGCAGATGCTCTGCACCTTTGCGAGAGATGCCGCTGCATCCCGGGCTCCAGCCTGGTGCTGTGCTTTTGTGGAGGTGAGGAAAGTATTGCTCATTCATAAATGGGTGTTTTTAGAGATATTATTCCTGAATATAAAGTAGAACCAGCTTTTAGAAGCAGAGGATAAAGATTTGGCTGGGAACTTCTGAGCTGGAGGACCAATAACTTGGGAATTGCTCTGAAGTGTTTGATCTGTCTCAGGCCAGCAAATGCTGAGCCAGCACCTGCTGTTAAGTGGAAGTTATTTTCTGCATCCACCAGAGTCCTATAAAACCATTTCCTCTGGGACCTGCAGGGACAGCCAGGGCTGCTTTTTTTCCCCCCAACAATATCAATATGTGAGTGCTAAGAGAAGGAGGACGTGCTGTATGACAGATTTAAGGATAGCCTTGGGGCTCTATTGCCTCTGTCCAAGTGGCTTTGCCAGAGTGCTGGAATTGCCTCCTATTAATCTGGAGAGAAGGCTGGCCAGGTGCTTAAGAGGCAGAGCTGGTGCTCATGAAGCCTGGTTCCTACACCCACCTTGCTGCAGGCTCCTTGTGTCACTCTGAGGAGATCACGCAGTCCTGCAAGACAGGGGAAAGGGCAGTCTTTCCAGGCTGTGGGGAGAGCAAGGTCAGTGCCTGCATGCATGTGAGGATGTCATAACTAAGTGGAGTCCAAACTCCCACAGGGCAGGACCACCTTCGTGTTTGTATAATGCCTGGCATGGAGGAGCTGGCGTCCCAGATCTCCAGCTGGAGCCTCACCAATGAAAGATCTTCACCAAGCCAGGCTTGTGGGCTCCTTCGTGATGGTACTTCTTTGGGGACATCCTCCATGCAAATTTATTTCAAGGGCCTCTGGTGGCTTTCTGTTCCAGGTCTTCCCATAAAAAGCTGTCAACTCTGTAGCCGCGCTGCCCTTTGTTTCAAACAGCTCATTTTCTGTGTTTGATCAGGGAAACAGCCCTATCACAGATAGCACAGATTGGGTTTCCTTCAAGTATTTCTGTGGATGCCTTGAATTTTCAGAGATGGGCTCCCTGTGCTTTCCCCTCTTTGTGTCATCCCTCCCTCCTCCTCACACTTGCTTCTTGGAAACCTTCATCTGCTTTTTGAAACATATTTGTGCTTAGCATCCTTTGTTTCCTCTGGGGATCCCAACCCTATGTTGAAGCATATTCAATCTTGAGAGTTGCACGCATAAAAATTGTGCTCAAAAAGTGCCACCGTCTTCCAGATAATAAACCTGGAGGCCAGCAGCTGGATGTTCAGGATGTGTATTTGCTTCAACAGGTGGGTACTTTGGGAATAAGAAACCGAAGGATTCATGGGGAAAGTGGCACATCCACCTGCAAAGTGATGCCTTTCAGCTCTTGCATTTGCCTGAGCCAATTATTTTGTTTGCCCTGGAAGTCCATTTGCAAAGGCTGAAGGAAAGAGAAACAACCTTCTCCCCTTCTCTGCTCCACCACTTAAGTGCTAAAGCAGACCGCATGAAGTGAATCACCGGGAGGTGTAAGTGGAAGAAGACCTGGCATATCTTGTTCTCCGGTTGTGCCTGGAGGCTTTTCCCATCGGAGCCCCTGGAAGGCCAGCAGGGAAATGATTCCAATTCCAGGCTTTCCAGCCTCCATGCTCATTTAACCTGAACCATTTCCTACTCTCTGAGAGGGAAGCAGGGATGAGGTTTGCAGATTCAAAGTGAGGGGAAGAACTGAAAATTATATCAGCAGTTTTACAGCCATTTCTTTTCTTGGCAGTACATGAGGGAGAACCTCTCCTCTCTAGGATAGAGGGTGAAGGAATTCAAACGCTGGAACATTTTTCAGTTTGCACTGATTATCTTTCCTCCCCCAGCAGTTTTATTAGGGTTCATAAATCTATTCTCAGAGCACATATTACACCATGTCTTTTAACTCTCTACTGCTTCAAAGGTCACTCATCCTGAGAGACTGCTGGCTGTCCAAGACAAGCCACCGCTCCCAATCAGTGCTGACTCTGAAAGCAAGCAACCACATGGTCTTATCTCCATATAGAGAGAACATAAATCATCGGGAAAAAGCGTGTCTGAGGCAAATGTTTACATCAAGCCTTTTGTTTGGTCATCTGTGTCTCATCTTGTGGTGTGTCCTTGTGCAAACACCTTGCTTAAGCTAAGCCCACTGAACAGTGGCAGCTGGTAGGGAGGTCCAAGGCAGTACTGCATGACTGTGGTCATCAAATCCTTCCCACTGAAGAGTGCTATCCCATCCACCAGTAGCACAGATCTTGCTTTTCAGGCTCAGATCTATCTCATGTTGAGGTTAGCTTCCCTTCTCCTGCATCTAGGCATCTAAATAAGACCCTCACAACACAGACAGGCCCTCCTTTCCAACCTCACCTGAACCTGTTGGCTATGGTGCATCCTTTGCTTTTTGACCTCTGCATGACACTTCAGATCCTCTTCTCAGAAGTGCCACCAGCTCCCAGCACAACCGTATGTAACTTGCTTAGCTGGAGCCGGTTTTCCACGCAGAGAAAATTAAAAAAAAAAAGGAGAAATAGCTGCCCTGCTTCTGCCTTTGCTCTGATTTACATCCACAGCACTTGAAGAGAGGGATATATCTGTGTTTTTCCAGTCCTGAGCAGAGTGAGAGCTTGCAGCATGAATCTAATCTAAAAAACAAATCTAATAGTGCAGGGAAATGGGTAGGTGAAGATTTGAATGAGGAATTTGGTATTGTCTCAGAAGCATTTCAGTGTCATATCTTCAGTGCTGTGCTCTCCCAGCATGGCATGAGAGCAGTGGAAAATTCCTTGATCCCAGCACACACCATTGCGTGGTTCCTCCTAAAACGAGAAGCTGTTGAGGTAATTGTAACCCTTTTGGCAAGAGCATTTACTTCACAGGGAGCCAAAATATATCATGCTAATTCAAAGGGTCCAATAAAGCACCACGTGGTAGGAACCTGTTAAACCAAGAACCTCTGCTGGACAGGTACGTGGGTTGACCTGGCAGCCTGCAGCTCTTCTGGTGAGCAGCGGCGTTTAATGAACTGTTTTATACATGGGGTTTGCTAAACTCTCTTATTCTGGTGTCAAAGTCTCCATTTTCCATGAAAGCTTTGCTAAAATTGCAAAAATTTTTGCACTGACACAATATTTGTGACTAAATTCCTCACTGACGCAGAGCTGAGTGTGTTTCCTCATGTTGGGGACCATCAGCTTCTCCCTGAAAATGGGGGCCCATGACATCTCTTTGCATCTGCTGAGCCATTCACACTGTGGGGTCACTGAACCTGCTGTCCTTCCAAGTGTCCTTGGTGGTCCTCTGGAGGACAGCCCCAGTGGGCACCAGCCCTAAACTAGCTGTTTCTGCAAGGGGAACCATCCCCTCCTTTTGGTCAGAGTCTATGTGGGTGATTTGAGTCCAATTCTTGCGGCTATAGCCCTTTCCCTGGCAATCAACTTGCATAGTCCCCTCCCTACCCCCCCAGAAGATGGCAGGCAATAGGAATTGATGATTTGTGAAGCATTAAAAACACACCTGGAAAAAACCTGCTCCTACTTAGGCTGATTCAAAGGGACAGAATTAGTTTATACACCGAGAAAGCAGATGTGTTATTTGCTCACTGTTTGCTGCAAGGGAGGAAAGAAAGTCAGAAAAGCACAGTGGTAAGCTATGTTGCTTCGGAACAAAATATTTACATTTTTTCCACATTTCCCATAAGGCATTAGCACTTTTCTAAATGTGACATAGGAGAAGCAAATGCTCAGTGGTCTGTGGAGCTAATGTTTGCTTAAGTACCATGACATATGTGTGTATGTGTATACACACACATGAGATATTTTAGTTCTACTATTTAAATTGAGGGTGGGATACCCTTCAGCACTGCATTTCTCAGCATATGTGTTCTTATACTCACTTATTCTTTGTTTCTGCCAATGCCTAAATTGGGAATACTAAACAGCCACAAATATGCAGCTAGCGGAGATGCGGGAATTCATTTGGAGGGCGCGAATTTTGATCTCAAGTTGATATGTTTACAAGGGACAG
>NW_010389174.1:18904-32016 GCF_000710305.1 Buceros rhinoceros silvestris
TTGCTACAGCTGCAGGAGAGGAGAGTTCTGCGGTGGTATCTGTCTGTAATGTGTATCATGGCTTTGTTTTCGCAAGTGCCTTGGGGCAAAACTGGGGCTTTTAGACAGAAAACAGCAAGTGGATTCAGTGCCACGTCGGGGATGTATGTACACGTACAAGTGTGTATACATAGGAAACACCCATTTGCACATTGTTGGCACTGATTTTAGTATTTTACATCGCTGTGGCTACACAAAATGCCCAAGAGAAGGTAGGTGGTGGGTGCCTGGGAGGTGGCAGCATCCCCACAGTGCAGTCCCTTGCCCTCCAGGTGAAGGCGAGCTCCTCTGGGGATGGGGAGGTGGATGAGGGGGGCTCTGACCTGCGGAGCGCTCGCTCTGCAACCCTTCGGCGTGTGCGAAGTTTGCCTGTCGTCACCCTGACTGGTGCCACTATGAGCAACGAGGTGACGGTGGCTGGAAGCGGGCGGGAGTAGTGAGGGAGGGCTGGAGGATAGCATAACGGGTGGGTGCTGGGGAGCAGAGAAAGGGGAAATTTAACACAAAGTCAAGTGTTTTACATTCTAAATCATCTTAGAGCTCTGAGGCCTGAATGCCACTATGGCTTAGGTTTCTGGAAAGCTGTGCTATATCTTTTCAATATCATGATTGCCCAATTTTTGAGCCTGGTTACTGGTCATCTTGGGAGATACTGGGGCTGCCTCCAGCCATAGGGTCCTCAGGAGTGTTGGGGTCAGATTCTCCCACCTACATACCCCTAGCTCAAATGAGGCTGGGCTTGTGTGAGAGGGCCACACTCATGCTTTGGCAAAGTTCCCAAGTTTGCTGTTGCTTTTCACAGTTTACCTGTATGCATTGGAAAATGGTTAACCAGGCTTCAGGATACCTCAGCAACCCTCTGCCATATCGGCATCCCCTGGGCACAGTAAACTCACCATGTCTCCAAGCTTGAACCTGCCTGCAAGCTTGCAGGCTGCCTGGGCCACATCAGGTTTGCAAGAATGCCCAGGAGTGCCGGTATGGCGCATCTCCAGCGAGGGGGAGTGGTGTGGCTGGTGGTGGGAGGGGATGGCAGCTGAGCTGTGCCAGGATCTCTGCTGGCAGAGCTGGTTTGGATTAAGAGGCTGAGACAGAGTTGGTAGACCTAAGTTTTGGGGAGGTGCCTGGTCCCTACTGCTGCTGAGAGCCCCTTGCTAACCAACATGATAGCAAGCTTGTCGAAGAGGAAACATTATCCCAGGGCACCCAGTTCTAGGCAGGATATGGAGCTCAAGGAGCATGGCTAAAGAGGTGGGAAGCGTGGTCATGGAGGAAGTACGGGTAGAACTGGAGCTGTTTCTCCTGCCCAAGACCATCACCATCTGTACTAGCAGTCACCGAGGTAGCTTGTTCAGCCCTCAGAGCTGGGCTCTGTGTGGCTAGTATTTAAGAAAGTCTGCATGAAACAGATAGCCCAGCTGAATTCTTATATCTATTCTTGTCAACCTAGAGCACTGAAGTCACCTCTTCAGACTCAGGTCAGCTGGACAATATAAGGATGACACAGGAGTCCTTACATTTGCTCCTTAGGGAAATGCACGTGACTTGCCTCATCATATTGTCGGCTGGCCAAAAAAGTGAAAAGTCCATGGGAAATAAGTTTTTCATGCAGCACACTGAGGGGGAATATCTGCTGTTAAAATGCAGTGATCTGTCTGGAAGGGGCAAAAGTGGCCTTATGAAAAATCTGCTTTTCTGTGATCTTTGCACACCCACAGCAAGCAAAGCCTCTATTCTGATTCCCATGGCAAAGCTGTAGCAAATGAAGCACCAAGATTTGCACTCACCAGCATTTTGCCTGTGTCTCGGCAGCTTGTCAGTGTGAGTGACGCTGTCTTTGCCCACATCTGTCCATTCAACATGCCTGAGTGTTTCCTCACCCCAAGCTCTCAGCGGGGAGCACGTGGGTTGCAGACGCTGGTGCAAATACCTGCAAAGGCAAATACCTGATGCAATCTGATTGGGTCACAAACACCCATTTCCAACTCCCATCCTCACAAGTTTGTTTTTCTTTTTTGGTCTTTTTTGGCAGTAAAAGCATCACGACACACAATCCTCTCAGCACCAGTGCCAGCCTGAACTTGCGGAGTGAGTCTCTCAAGTCAAGCTGAGCTGCGCTGTGCAAACTTCCCTACATTACTCACCACAACAATAAAACATTGGAAGGGAAGCAGAAAGAAGATATTCACGATTCTCAAACTGGACATGGACTCTCCAGCTGTAATATTACTTCCTTTGCTCCAGGAATGCATCCCATTGATAGTATTATTTCATTTTCTTTTTATGGTATTGCACGAAAAAAGATTTACTTTTTATTTTTCACTGGAGGGAGGGTGGGTTTCAAGGTATTAGTCAGTCTAAGACACTATGGGGTGATGCAGCTCATTGATCATGCAGTGAATTATAACAGCGATACTGCTCTGGTCATGACTCAGCTGCCTTTGAAAGGGAATCCCATCTCTTTTGGGGATTCCTGGAGGTCAGGCACCCTGCCGGTAGCCAGTGATTCATGTGTCGCTGTGCTTACACTGCTATATATAGCACATTCCCCTCTTTAATGTTCAACTCTCGGTACACGGAAAAGGAAAGTCCAGAGCGATCGGATGTCCCTGAAGAAGGTGACATTTGCTTGGGGTGGGGGAAAGGCAGGCAGTGGCTAAGGAGAGCTTTCTGCTGCACTTCCAGCTGCTCCTGCGGCTTGAGACGGCAGCTCGCTATCAGGTCCTGCATCCCGCAAAGCAATCTGCGGTAAGCGACAAACTCCCACCCCTCCCCACCCAGGCCTTAGTGCTCAGTCCGCAGGCAGGTGCCCTCCAGCTCTCCTTCTGCTCAGCCATGCCCATCCAGCAGCCCCCTTCCTGCCCATCACCCTTCCCTCATTGCATCTTCCCAGCCTCTCTGCCCATCTCTTCCCACCACCACTCTCCCACCTCTCTCCCCGTTTTTCACCCCACCTTTTGAGTGGATTTCCCTCCCCTCCACAGCAAGAGCGAAGGGAAGCGAGAGAGTGAAGCCTGTGGGCTCAGAGGGGGCATGGCAGCATCCACCGCCCCCAGCCCTGTATGCCTCCCCCCGCTTCCCCAGGCAGCCATGGCAAAAGATCAAAGCTTACGGCAAAAATAGCAAAAGGGGAAGAGCCTGTGGGTTTGGCATCTGGAGGCCAGAAGCAGCTCCTGCTTTTGAGTAGGCAAGAGGTGAAGGAGGAAGGGTAAAAGTGGGTTTACAGTCTCCTATGTTTTACTGGGATTAAAAACCTTGTTATAAAGTTACATGGTTGCTGTTGCTCGAGTTAGAAGTGTCTGCCTTAGCCCTCTGCAAGGCCTTAATTTCAGAAGCAGGGGTGGCAACAGCTCTTACAAATAAAGAGGTGGGTATTTTCTGGCAGGCAAAATACTGATTGATCTGTGATGCATCATCTGACAGCCTTATTTTTATCCCAAGGCGGGTTAAGAGGCACATGGGAAATGTCTGTGCTGCTTGGCTGAGTAAAACAGGTGCTATTTCCTTTTGGAGCCAAAGGTTTTCAACGATAAGGCTCAGAAACCATCCCAAACCCAGGGGATATTCAAGTCAGAGCCCAGTTTTTGCAAGCCTTTCACTTCAAGCATGACTGTCTCCAGTTCTTTTGCAAAATCCAACCTCTGGACAATACTACCAACATGTGTGATTAAAAATCACGCCACCAAACCAGGGTGAGGCTTAAAAAATGAAGTTATTTAACTTCATGGCAGCATCAAAGTGCATCATAATATCAGACTCACTCTATACGAGGAGTTGAGTGGGCCAAGTATTTCACAGAAATATGTGTATCTGAGTGGGATGAGAACCACTGCAGGCAACATAGCGTGAAACCAGTTACCACAGAAAAGCACAACTTACAGGGAATGATTTGTGTCCAGTGTGATGAATAATTTTGGCCATGGGAAAAAGAAGTTGGGAGGGGGAAGGTGAGAATGGAAAAGGACCATTTTGGTTAGTTTTCTTTTAACAGAGGAAACCCATGAAACAAACAGAAAACTGTTTTTGATGAGACAAAATGTACCATCTGATCTCAAGCAGGTTAGAGTCTCGTTTTCTTTTCTTCTTTTTAATTTTTTTTTTTTCCTTAGCTGTCCAATCTGTTGAAGAGTTGGAGCTTTTGGGAGGTGTTTAATGGCCCATAGCACGCAGAGGTGTTGGACTCTCTGTAGTCCTTTCTAAACTTCACCCCTGTGATCGCTTGCCCTTGTTTGCTTGGATGTAGCGTTAATGACCGTCTCCTACTCCTTGATCTAGTACTGAAACAGCTTTTTTCCTTTTCCCGTCACACCTTTCAGTCACTAAATCGGAAAATACCTCTCATTTGCACTGGCTTGATGTGTGTTTCTGGTAGTTTTCCCCACCTCAGAGCAGGGTTGATGTGCATGGTACCAGACACATGGCTCATGGTGACGCAAAACCCTACCAGGTTGCATGTCTAAGTGCTTGCATTGTGCCACTTTCATTAGCACGGTGATTAACAGTCCCCTCATAGTCTCATGAATTCCACTTGCTCATCACCCATTGCATATCCCAGGAAATCACAGAATTGAGCAACGCTCACCAGAAGACTTGAGAAAAGGAACAACAACAAAAAAAAAAGAGTGTGCAAGTGCTGGAGTCTGGATTGGGCAGGAATGAGAGAAGGAAGAAATGTGAAGGGTTGTTTGTGTTTTCTTTTCTTTTTTTTTTTACAGTGGTGAGGGCAGACGGGATGATAGCTGCCTTCATGTAAAACTAGAGCTACATCCAGGAATGGTATTTATATGCATGGATGTAGCTTTCAATCAGGATGATGTAAACACTGCTGCAGAATTTTTTGACCAGGCTGTTTGGGAAATGTGATGGATTAAATATGACAAACAAAATTCCTGGACTTTTATTTATCCGCCTTTTCATTTGTGCCAGTTTCATGTTAGGCAAAGCTCTGGCTACCAGACCAATACTAAGCCTCAGGGGCAGGCAAAGCTAGGGGGGATGGAGCCACAAAGAGAGTGTTTTCCAAGCCTCTTCTAATTTAAAGCATCTTTTGCTGAGTGGTGCAGCGAAGAGGATGTGGCTAACACAAATAAAAAAATCATAAAGGGATCAAAGTGTGTGTGCAAATTCATTCCTTGTGGCAGGAGTTCTGCCAGTTTGCTGGCTCGCCTGTTCACTTGCTTGCCTAAAAAAATTTTATCCCCACCCCCAGCCCCCCATGATGGAGTGAGCAAATCGCGTGTCAGAATCTCTTCTGGATTTCATAAGGGTTTCAGCATTGATGGATGGCTGGGATGACACCAGAGCCTGTACACTGTGCCTGAGATCTGCACTGCTTCCCCTCGGTCCCATGGTTGCACATGAAACAGCCGCATGAGTGCGATCTATTTATAAGCGGTTCAAAGGCACCACAAATGTGGGTGGATGCTGGCTTGAAGCTCCAGGCCACCAGGAAGCTCTCCAGCACTTGCAGGAACCTGACATTACCCCAGAGCCCGAGTACTTCCTGGTGAGGTGAAAGATGAGGAAAGCTTGTCTTAAAAAAATAATAATAATAGTAATAATAAATAATCCAAGCTTTGGAGCTAGGGTGATTCATATCCGATGGCATCAGCTGAAAGAGTTTGGGTGATTGGGGATTCTTGTAAAGGTTCCTAGGTCAAAATGCATTTAAAGGACCGAGAGGGCAGAAGTAATGATGTATGGTGTATCTCATGGCAAAGGTGTCTCTGGTGCTGGAAGACAAGCCGGAGATTTGCGTCATATGTGAGAAAATCTGCAGGGTTCAGGTTAGAGACCTCTGATTTGATGAATAATTGCCGTTCACATGCAGGCTGTGCTGGGGGATCCCTACATGTATGCTCCGTCAGCAAAGGGTAGGCAAGAGCTAATGCCACCCCTGCTTTAACAACAACTGATTGAACAACTGCACCCCTGACAACAACTGATTTCACAGGGATGTTGCAGACCCACCAGAGCTCCTCCATGGATCGCTGTGGGGCCAGTGCTGAGTGCTGGCTACTCCATCCAGCCGCCCACTCTCAGCTCCTGTTTCATGGTGCATCCTGCTCAGATGCTGCCCCAGCCTGCATAGGATTGGGAAGAGCTCCACCATGGGAGGAGGCCTGCGACCCCAAAGAGCCCCACTGTAGGTGCCATCCCCATCTGTGAACTTGCACTGGCTGGCCTGTTGTCTTCTGACCCCTCATTGCCATTGCACACAGGGAGGAGATGACACTTGCCTTCAAGGCAGCCACTGTAGCCATTGCATTGCTGACTACTGCCTAGTCCCCAGCAGTTCTCCCAGTTCAGCCAACTCATACCTCTGTGAAAACCGCACGACACAGCAAGGCTGTGGTTGTGTTTCCTATGGGAGTGCTGGCCCGCTAGAATAACTTCCGCAGAGAACAAAAGCTAAAAGCCCAGGCAAATGAAAAGCCAGAAAAAGAGTCAGTCTGAAAACCGAAGGGAACATGACTTCAAAAATCCTGTGGCATTGCTAATGAAAAATAAACATCCATTTTGCGTCTGCAGAGAAAGGAAACGAAAATGAAGTCAAAGCGCAAGGTCTTGTTCTTCTATTCTAGGAATTTTCCCCATTGGAGATTGTCAAATACTGCATGCCAACACTTGGGAGAATGACAACAGAGTCTTTAAGTGCAATGAATCAAAGCACAAAAGTAAATTTTTGTGGAACCCAAGCTGCTATTCTTAGAAATCATCCAGAATCAAAAAATAAACAATTCATCAGGAAAAGAAATGTTCAAACTCGCAGGGGAGATTAACTCTCATCTGAGTGGAAACAAAACCTCAAATGAGCCACATCGTCATTCCCACACTTAGTTAATTGGAGTATTGTTCAAGGGCAGAACCAAGTGGTTGGAAGGCTGCAGAGCTGGATGTAGTAGATGATGTCTTAAGATGACAAAAAGGCATAAAATCATAGTTTTCCCCCCATGGCCAATTTCAGAGATGTTGCTTTTCCAGGGTCTAGGGCGGAGGTGTAATGTATGGACAGACGTTGCTCTGGAAAACACAGGTGCCAGAAGCAGTACAGAAAAGAGATGGGCACAACCTGAGATCAGGAACCAAACTAATTTTTTGAGGTGGTTAAGAGAGTAGTCTACAATGTTTTAGGTTCGAAGTGCTTCTGACAAGCGTGGCTGAGCAGGCAGAGGCATGAAGAGATCTAGCTGTTGATGCAGAACCAATTCAGGCTGCAGACAAGATACCCGTACGTGGGGAAGCTCTTAGCCAGCCTGGCTACAGATTTGGTGGGTTCTTCAGGACAGGACATCTGCAAATAAAGATTTTATATTTTTTCCCCTAAAATTAGTAAATCATAAGGTAAGATTTTAATGCCAGAGCTACCAAGTGAAAACACACTACCTGTATCTAACTAAAATAGTCGCTTTTAATGAAGAGCAGATGCCCGTGCACTTCCACCGCATGAGAAAACTCAAAGCAGATTGTCCTCAGCCTTGGAGGACTCTGGTTCTCAGTTTCCAGCCCTGGCGTTGATGCACGTGGGGCTGAACACATCAGGGGCAGCTGGCTATCTTAGCTGGTGGGATTCACACTGCACGCAGACCTTCCTTGCCTTGCCTTGCTCTTTTCTATGGGAATGAAAACACCTTTGGTCTCACCACCAAAAGGTGACCTGGGGTGTGGGAAGTGGGGGGTGGGGGGACACTGTGTAGTTGGAAGAGGCCTTGTAATGGTCTCTGCCACGTATGTTCTGAGGGGGAATAACAGATATCCATAAGCTGAAATGTGAAAATGCTCATTAGAAAGTGTCACTGTGCATTTCTGTCTTTGGAACTGCTTCAAAATGTGAGCGTTCATGGAACAGATTTTTCTGCAGACAGACTCGCAGTGAAAAATCTTCATTTCACCCAAGTTATCTCCAGAGAAAAAAGCAAAAGTCAAACCATTTTGTGTTCTTTTAAACTAAAACCAAACAAAGCTTCTTGGATGACTCCATAGAAATTCTAACAACAGCAGGAAAAAAAAAAAGCCTGGAAAAAGAATTCACACGAAACAAAGACTCATGTGCCTCCGTTACTTACAGGTATATTCCCAATGATTTCTTTTTGGTTCACACAAACCCAACAAAGTCATTAAAAGCCAGTTCTTTCCTTTTATTAGCAATAGCTACGGCTTGATGATTCAAACCACATTCACTTTTCAGAAGGGAGATTTTGATCAAAGCATTTTTAAAATGAGATGAAAGAGGTATTATAAAAAATGTTCATACAATACGAGTCAGGAAGTGGCTGTCCAGGAGAAGCGCTGGGAATATACCAGAAAAAAAAAATTACCCCAAACCCCCAAGCTGATACTTCAAATAACCATATAAATAGTGTTACGGGTCAAAGAAAGATTTAGAGAGGCTCTGTTTCTTAATTCCTAGAATGAAGAATCCAATTACCACATTAAAATATATTTGACTCCGTCAAGCTGTATGATCCTTCGGTGGGACGATATTATTACTACTTTGAATCTTTTCAGGCAGGCAACAGGAATCACAAGAATGGCCAGGAGTGACGCAATCAAGTTCTTCAGAATGGGACCTCTCCTTCGCAGGTGTCCTCTTACCACTTCTCTAACGTGGGTGGCAATTTGGTGGGGAAGCCTTTTTTGACACGAGTTGCTGGTAGAGGTGAGGACATGGTGGGGTTGTGCGAAGTTGGAGGAGGGAGACTGAAGAGGAGGTGATGGGTCAGGAGAGCAGACATGTGCAGAAATGACCGTAAGGAGGTGCAGCAGGTTTTCCTGGAGAGCATCTCTGGAGAAGATCCCATCAGGCTAGTGGGAAGTTCAGCTTAGTCTGGTGGGTGGCTGTTCTGAAGAGTGCTTTCCTTCAGCATCTAAGGAATGCAATTACATGCAGAAACTTTTGCCCTCATTTATTCTGATAGCCTTTCACCCTTGTTTTGGCAGTGGGGAAGATGCTGACTGTATCATATATTCCAGCTCTCAATGAGTCTCCTGTTCCCTCCCCCAAACATCACAGCTACAGGGTTTCTATGGGCTCCAGCGCAGACGTATCTGCTCTAGCTTTAAAGGCACTGAAGTCCCGGAAGAAGTCTAGCCATGGAGCTCAATACTGCCTAATTTACTCTGTCAAGAAAACTTAAGACTGCCAAGAACTCGAGAAAATGAGTCTGCTCTGAACTTTGGGAGTAGGAGTCCCTGAGCTGCCTTGTTTGTGGAGTCCTTGGGTATCCCTGTGCTTGAGTGCTATCCGTTACGCTGGCATTTTAGGGGGTGGTGAAACACCAGTCATTTCCACATTTCCCACCGGGACATGGGTGTGGGTATCTCAGTACCATCCCCCTCCACCTCTGGCTTTTGGGGACGTTTGGGAGAGCGTCTGGTGGTGGAGCACATCATCCAGGAGAATATTGCAAAGGTAGGAATAAGAAATGTGCTCTGCTGTTCACAAGTATCTCATCTTGTCCCATTAGGAGTCGCTGCAGCTGTGGCTTTCACCACAAAAAGTGGCATTTAAACCCACCTGTCAAGAAGAAATGGCCTGTATAAATTATGATATGCAGGACCGTGCCAGGCACAACCATCACAGTGGTCTCTGTGTCCAAGGTCAGCTTCCACACAAATTTCCGAGTTTCTGAACAAACGTGGTGGTGCTTCCGGGTCCCTGTGCCAAGGTCATGACTAGGAAAAACTAACCTTGATTTAAATCTCATGTCAATCACATTCTCTGTGTTACTTCTTCCAATGTTCATTTACTGCAGCCTAAGTAAAATGAAATTATATTCACGATACCTAAGGATGAGAGAATGCTCTTTGTTTTTAAAGTAAGTCAATGCTTTCTCCTGCATCTTTGTAGTTAACAGCTGTGTGCAATACAAGAACAAACCGAATAGGAAGCTTTGACATGTCCAGAAGATGTTCAATTTAAAATCAAAGATTTTGGGGTTTTGTTTCTGGTTGTTGTTGTTTGGGGTTTTTTTAATTTTAGAAGATTTTAATCAATGACACAAAAATACTCAAAACTACAACCAGAGCAGCTACAACTTGTCTTAAAGCTGAAAACCAATCTGAAAACATTTTTAAAATGTGTAATATTTTATCCTTTATTTTTTTAATGCAAATGAAAGCCTAGGGAGTGTGTATGTGGTATGTGCATGTTTCTAGTTCATTGAAAAGTTTTTTCTTAGCCTTCAAACCCATTTTAATGCATTTCCAAAGAGAAAACATTCTTCTGTGAGGTGCAGGTTACAGTGAGTTTAAGATGAACCAACCTCTCAATTCTCTAAGCATTGTCCAGGCCAGAAACTTTTCCAGGGAAGTTGCTCCCTTCTTTTTTTTGAAGCAATAAAAGTGCTCAGCAGATGTTCTTGTCTACTCTCCCATGCCAGCCAAGTCCCCTGCACTGCTAGTTGCTAAGAGTGGATTGGCAGAAGCCAGCAGACCAATTAGCAATGAAAAAAGCAAGGAACTCAAATCATATCAGGTTGAATTTTTTTTTTTCAGTTAATCAAACCAAACCAAAATTCCAGCAATTCCTGTTAGAGCGAGCGATTTTCGATAAGCTTAAGAGATAAAAAACACCTTGCAGATTTGAGCAAGTGCAAACTGCGTTCAAAACCCAAACCGAAACAACATAAGGACATTACAAAAGCGAACATGGTTTTGCGTGGAAAAGCCACAATGTTTTATTTCAGAATCTATGTCAGAAGAAACGCACGTCCTCAGATTCTTAAGAAGCATTTCTCAACCGAGCTGCTCAGTGAGATTTCCGCAAAACTTTTGCAAATGCTTTGAAGTCTCCAGAACTGGGTATTTTCATTGCAAAAGTCCCTTCCACCAAACAAACACTTGGCAAAACTTCTGTTGCCTAGATCTAATGCAGAAGGAGATGGACTGTGCCGAAGACCCGGCCCAAATGACAGGCTTTCATCATCTGGAGAGGCTGACGCCATGCTAGGACAGGAGCCAGCAGCTCTATTTTACAGATGACTAAAACCGGACCATATTGTGCTTGGGTTTGAAATGGATGTGCAACCGAACGGTGGTCTCAAAGCGTCGCTGCCCACCCCCTGCCGTGATGCCTATTGAGCACGTTCAAGCCTTGTTGCTGTTTAATAGCAGTTGTAGCTGCCATTTATGCTGCAGCATAAATGCAGCTGAGCGGGAAGTCCAGGGAGATATTGCACAAGCGCGCGGCGGGGCTGTGCCGTGAGCTGCTGGTCAGCTGAATATCTGACACACAGAAAGACGGGTATTATTGAACAGGGATCAGGCACGTTCCTGGGGACAAAGTGAATTTGTGCGAGAACGGGCTGTGATCAGCTGACCATGCCGCACATAAAGCCATCGTTTCTTCCTGGTTTTGAAACAAACAACACGCCAGTTGACATGTTGTTAAAAATGGGTAGTCCGGCTTCTTTTGCCGTTTCCATCTCCCTTTTCTGCTTTCCAGACACTTCTTGCAGAACAAGCCTCAGACGCGTGTGGGGCGTTCAGGTGCACAAGTGTCAGGAAGGGCTGGCAGACTTTTCTTTCTTTTTCCATTTTGCAATCCTTTCTGACCATGTTTGCCTGTTTTCTGGTTGGTTTTCTACAGGAAAAAGGATGAGACACACATCCCTGACAGGCATAAATTTTTGACTCCAGGTTTCCCTGTAGTTGTCCACTGCACATATTCTTAGTGAAGCATGGTTTTCAATCAGCCACACCGCAGAGGTCAAATGGCAGGAGCAGGCTTCTCCTGAGATTTTCAGAGGGTTTTGGTTTTTGGGGTTTTTTTGGGGTTTGGGTTTTTTTTTTTTTGTAGGAAAAGAGAGCTGGTAAGGAAATAGGTGTGCATGAGAAAGGGAAGGAAAGCATCCTCGGGATCTGTGGCAGGGGGCAGAAGTATTTTTGATCTGGTTGAGCTGCGTGGCAGGAGGATCAGAGCAGTTTCTTATTTTGTTTGAGCTCCTTGCCCATTCCTGATTTATGTTGTAGACACAGGATCTGTTTTCTTTTAGGCGTTTAGCAGCAGAGTGCCCCTGAGTTTCTCCATCCATCATGGGCTGGCATGGCACACACATGGTGGGGTGGCTGGAGAGGAGGGGGGAGAAGCAAAATCATCCAGAGCCTCCTGTGTACGCATTGCTGCTATTTGTGTTTTATTTGAAGAAATGATTAGAGTTTATTTTATTGCCAGGAAAGGCTGCCAGCTTTTATGATGACAAAATTGCTCAGTTTACTAGGAAGTTTATTTATATAGGCTTTGAAAGACAGACCCTGCAATGACAGACACCAGCGAAGACCTGGGTTTGCTGCCTCTCCCATTTCCCTTGGCTGTTCTGCAGAAGTATTAACCCTTTACTCTGACAAGTTCCTACAAAAAGATGGGTTAAGAGCAAACATATGTACAAATACTCCTTCTTCCCTGGGAAACAGGGTATTCAGGAGGGTTTGAACAGAAGATCCAGGTGAACAAGTTGGCAGATGTTTGCTGCTGCTGCTATGGACCAAATCCACACATCTACAGGGATAGTAGACACATCTTCAAAGAAGGGGGTGCCCTTAGGGTGGCCATGTCCTACCACAAGTCTCATCTCCAGGACAACCGGTGCTACAAGTCGTCTGCTCTCCCACCACTGTCCCTGCCCCAGGAATGGAATTGCCCGAAGAGCTACTACCACCAAAAAATGTGTTTTGGGGAGGGCAGAATCATGTGCTGAATTAAGGCTTGGCAAGGCAGTGGGTTTTCAGGAGAAAAATATGTTTAAATTTTCTTAGGTGTAAAACCGCTGCTCTTTGACATATTAAAAATGAAAAGATTTCCCTTGGAAAATTTTCAAACGTTTTATTTTGTCGTTAATATTTAGTCATTGGTATTAATATTCTTTTTGAAAGTGGCCTGATTTGGGAAGATATCCAAAATATACCAGACTTAATTAAAACAGAAGTTTTGATTCACCCTAATTAATTTTGCTTGTTTGTTTTGGAGAAAAAAATATTCCAATTTCTGCTTAAAGTTCAGACCAAACTCTCTTCCATGTCTACGTGGCCATCATGCAAGAGAAAACAACACTCTTTACTCTTCACAAGCACCT
>NW_010389174.1:32093-36668 GCF_000710305.1 Buceros rhinoceros silvestris
CAAGTCTGACTGCTTGGCCTGGAGAAAGCCTTTTACCACACCTTGGGGATGGCAGGCGGTCCAGCCTGTGGACGAAAGACTGAAGAGGACTCGAAACGTAATTTACAAGTATGTTACACCTACACAAGAGCAGTCTCTTTCTGACTTCCCATCGACTCTTGCATCAATATCACATATGTGGTCATGATATCCATGTCTTCATTCTGTTAACACCAGGTTTGAGCTCCTAATACCAGCTTCTAACATTTTGAAGTTGTAGGCAGCTTTCAAACAGCTGCCATTTTTTAAAGAGAACCAGACCCAAACCTCTGCTCCTTTCTTTTTTTTCCTTAAAATGAGGAATTTCCCTCCCATAAAATTTTACTGACATGTGTGCTCAGATGGGCAATGTTCAGATCTTAGCCAGACTTGTTTGATGCCTCACAAACCACTGGAGATTGATTGAAAACCACCAAAAAGACAAACTTTCAGGTTGGGACGTTCAGTGCATGCCCTTATGCTGGAATGGTCGAGAAGCCGTAAGAGCAAGGGCATTGTTTGAAGTGCTCTCTGCCGCTGGATTTTCCTTCCATATCCTTTCAAAGTCACATCTCTTATTAAGCAAGTATCTGGGATTTATGAGAAGAGGAATATACATGCATATATATATGTGGGTGTGTATATATATGCACATACACATTCATTACTTCTTCAAAAATTTACAGTAAGTTTCTGCAACATACATGCATGTTGACTTGATTACAAAGTTATAAAAGGGGTCATTGTCCTTTGAGCGGGTAGAAAAATTGGGACTTTCAAGATCTTGACCAGCTTTGGTTTTTTGAATAAAGTTTGGCTACTTTAAACTCACACAGAGAGCTGCCAGTGTTTCCAAAAGAGTGAAAAACCAGCAAAAAGGGAGAAGTACTGGTGAAAAACAATAAGGGAACTTTTCTTCATTCTTTTACCAGCTCTGGTTGGCATTTGTCCACATTACTCACCTACAGCTTCACAGGTTAGGACTCTATACCACATTACACCTGAAACTTAAGCAAGTACTTAAAGTTAACAGCTTTCTTGAACCATGGCATCTTCCTTCGAGGAGCTGAGCCCTCTAAGGTGCTGAGCTCTCTGGCTCCCATCCAGCAGAGCACTCAAACACCAGCTTATGTTTCACTCTGCTCAAGAACAAATTTAAAATTAAGCATGTGCTTAAGTGCTTTGCCAAAGAGGAGCAGGATTATTCACATACCAAAAGTTAAGCATGTGCTTAAGGAGCTTTCCTGGATTCAGGTTGGAACAATCGGAAAATAATGATGCTGTCTTTAGGCAGGTTTTGAGAAAAAAAATCGGAAAAAAGCAGGTCATCTGCTAGCTCTGATGATGGCAGAGTCTTCCACCTGAAAGTAGTGAACAGATACTGAACAGTAAACAGAAAGGGAAGCCAAGTCTCTCCTGTACTTCTATAACTTCTGTTATTATAGCGTATAAGAGACAGCATTTTTGGGTTGTAGAGCAATGTTGGCATCCCCATGTTCACTACAGGATCTAGACACCCCAAAGAGCTACAGAAGAGCTCTCAGTAAAGTGGCAGGTGATGGTGCATCAGGACAGCACCATTTGCTTCACAGGAACACTGCCATCAGCACAACTTGATACAGAGGGAGAGATGATGCAAGAGGGAGGGAGGATTTCTCAGCCCCTACCTAATTGTTATATCTGGATCCCACATTTGTATTTCAACATGGCTGCCCCAGCTACCTCTGGTCATGGGACTGAGAAGATCACTTTCCCTTTCCTAGCTAAGGCCAGAATAAGAGCAGCCAGCAGGAACATCATGGTCAGTCTGACCTCCTCCATCACAGTACTGATCTGCCAACACTCTGTCCTTGTTTTGAGGTTATTTATCAAAGACCCTTAAAAACAGGACTGAAGTAGGACAGAGGACCCAAACCCAACTTTGGGTTGAGCTTGCACCACACCTCAGGACTAAGCACCATATGTGGGTTCCCTTGGAGGAAAACCAACACAGCATCATAACCTCCTGCACACCATTGCCTCCTGCACACCATTAGGCTTACCAGCAAAATGAAACCATATGCCTTTGCCTGTTACCAGAGAAGTCTGGACTATGCGGTTGTGACACAAAAATGTAACGGTCTTAGGAAATAAAATGTTCTTTCTTTGGAGCAAAATGGTCAGCCAATGTAAAATCAAGCTTAAGCTCCCCAATGGTCAGAGACAGGGTGGAGACGGGGTGGAGATGGGGTGGAGACAGGGCTCAGCTCTAGAAGTGTAGACCTGCTAACCCTCCTGATTTTTTTGAATGGCTGTGACTAGTATCACCCCCTCTCCCTCCTTTCTACCATCTCTGAGCAGATCACAGCTAGCAAACATATATCCCAACATATTTGTCGCTGCCTCATAGTAATGCAGTCTTAAATGGTATTTCTCTTCTTTTCCAGTACTATAACTCTTCCATCCACCAGAAAATCTGGATGGAGGAGGGTTAAAATGTTCATGGGGCTATGCTGCAAGCCCATGCCTCCGTTGTGCCATCTTCAGGGGATCTCACTCAATATCTGTTCCTTCACTCCAGCACTTACAGAGCTTTGTAGCAGGTAAAACTAAGCCAAATTTCCTCAAACCTCTGTTAGGGTTACTAAAAAAATACCCCTAAATTGGATTCCAAATTCCTGTGATCCTTACAGCACTGAGTGGGGATGAATAGCTTTTGATAACAGCCCTGGATTTGTGGTGTGGGGAGATTTATTTCCTGATCTTTTGCCCATCAAATATTTTTCTGATCTTAATTGTCAATCACATCATATGATTTCTCCAGAGAAATGAAAATAGCAGCTATTTGTCTTGAAAATCTACCCTTTGATGTCAGAATTCCAGGAAATAAAACACCTTTATAGTTATGGGATCCAGACCTGTCTGACCAGGATGCATTTCCACCAAGACTTGTGTGTGTTTGTTGACTCAGGTTTTAAGGCATTCTGCGCCTTTTATGGGGATTCACAATGAGGCATTCATGGCACATTCATTTCTGTGAGAACTAAAATAGCCAGGGCCATTTGCTTCAGGGACCCCTTGTCTGAAGGGTACCAGCTCTCCCTAAGCTGGAGTAGACTTCCAGGGCAGTGGTCCTCAGCCTGAACGAGTCTGGCCCTCATTGTGGTGCTGAAATAGAGGTCTGGATATCCAGACTTGCTCATGTGTTGGCTGTTTTCCTTCAGGCACTCCAGGGAAGTTTTCTAAAAGATTGTTCATCAAAGGTGCCTCTGACACATGGAGGTCTTCTCTGACACATGGAGATCTTCTGCACATAAAGGTCAAGCCTTGTCCAGCCTCTGCTGGTGGGCTGGCACAATAGGGAGGACGTTGTCCCTGTTCCCTCCATCCCAGACCACCCTTGGATCAAGTTTTAGCGATACAACAATATCTTCTCCAACCCCTGGCAACGGCAGCATCTATTGATCTCTTCCAGCTGAGCACTGGAGAAGGAAAACCTCCCTTTCACACAGCTCCATCTTTTGAACTGACTCTCTTTCTGTCACCAGGTCAGCCAACCATCATTGTACAGCATGCCTACCTCCATCTGGAGAAGTTATTTCTAAGAAAGGCGAATTTAAGGTATCAATTTTTTTTTAAAGAACAGGAAAATGAGGGGAAAACTAATTAAGAAGTATTTGGTCACTTCAGCCTCATTATTTTTCCGCTGGTCATAAGGAGTTTTGTAGACTTTGGCTGCAAAGTTTGGGATTAAATATATGCCATGACCTGGGGGAAGGATCCTCATTGGTCGTTATTCTAAGAACTGCTTCCAAACCACGTTGGCTGGGTGGGAGTTTGGGACTGCCACAGCGAGGCCACATGTGTGTATATTGATCCACAATACCCACCGCTACCTGGTGACCTTTTCCTTTCTACTGCAAAGCCTGCAAACTCCAGTGATCCTTTCCAAGATGTCACTCACAATTTCTTGTTTGTTGTTTTTTCTAATTCCCAGTGTTTCAACACAACTTTTCTTCAGACATCCCTCTTCCCCTCCTTCCAGCTGAAATTTACAGTTTCAGAACCATTTGGTTCTTTCCCATAGCTCACTCTGGTCTCTTGTTGTGGCTGACTTGGCTGTGAATCCAATTTTCCCTCTTCTTCACTCAGACTCTTACAGCTCCACCATCTACCATTAAAAAAGAAAAAAAATTAGTCACAGGGCAAATTCCCCTTACTGGCTTTGCAATGTGGATCAATTTTCCTCCCTCCTCTCCCCAAATCCTCTGGTGCCTTCTCAAATTTGCAGGCTATTCCTTCTTTTTTATTTATTTTTTCCCCATTCCACCAGCAATTAATCAATCAACCTGGCAACCTGGGACCAAGTGAAAAAGAATAATAATAAAAAAAGAAGTAGCTGAAGGAGAAAGTTGGTGACTAGTTCTCTTGCTCCCATTATGTGTCTGCTTGATACTCAGACCTCCAAAAACAAAGGACTCTGGGATATACATTTTTAAATGCCTTTATAAAAAGTCCTGTGGTGTTCAGAGCCTGGCAGGTAGCTGGAGGAGGTGACAGCATTATTTTCTAAGTCGG
>NW_010389174.1:36766-50308 GCF_000710305.1 Buceros rhinoceros silvestris
TAATGAAGAGGAAGCCGATTTACTGCTGAGACAACATTGTTCCCTCAAGTAAAGCCAACAAGGGTCATTAGCACTTCATATATTTGGGTGAGTGCTGTTTGTTCTGACAGGACAACCCTGTGCAGGCTTCTGGGGGTTGTAGTTCAGCCTTGTGCACAGCTTGCTGTCAGGCATCAGCACGGGGGATGAGCAGATGCTAAGGGTTCAGCAATGCGTCAAATGCGTGCTGTATCCCCCATGGGTACTTGATTTCCATCTCTACCAAGCCTGGCAAGATTTGATGCGTAACTGCTGCATCCACCCAACCAAGTCCTGCAGAAACGGCTATTGCACGCTCTCTGCCTCTGCCAGATATTAAACCAGACCATTTGTAAGCCACTGAGGCATATAATAGGATCAGCTCAAACCTGTCTAAATTCATCCTCTCAGTCCTCCTCATCTCCCTGCCTACCTCCTCTGATCCATCTTTCTCCACAACTTACAAATGGACTTAGAGGCTCTGCAACTCTGCCCTGCTTCGTAGTATTGCTCACCGATAAAAAACCATGTCCACGCTCAAAACAGCTTATCAAAGACAACCAGGAAAATCACTGATAAGAGAATTGGCTTCTTTTTTTCCAAATTGTAGCTTCAAGGCCAAAGGGGTTGCTCACCCAGTCTACAAGAGGCAGGTAGGAGTTGACCATCCATCCTCTGGCTCTGAATCAGCTGGAGTAGACAAGCATCTAACGGGGTTGCAAGATCTCCAGCCATATGGCACAGTTCCACAAACCAGAACCAGGAGTGGCTTAACCAAAATCCCACGCCAGTCACCTCTGCTGGAGCCTTGCTCCTTCCAGGACCTGCTTTTTTCTCTCCACCAGCCTCTGCAAGGAGCTATTGAAACATCTGGGCTTGCCTGAATCCGGCTGTCAGATCCATAGCCCAGCTCTGCAATTGCATGGCAGTGAGGGAGCTCAGGAAAACAGGGGCTTGACCAGCTCCTCCCATAACCCATCCCAGATGATGAACTGCTCTCCCTAAAATATCAGCACTTGATTTTCAGGTAGTGCTCTGCTGATTTCCACCTCTTGCCAAGAAGATCTCATTTTTGCCTTTGCCTGCCAAGCTGGAGATTAGAATGCTAGAGAAAGCGATTATTTATTAGCCAAAAAGGAAAAGAAAACTCACAACCTGTGGTTCTCTGTGCTGCCTCAGTCTGGGAACCTGCGTATGAGTGGGGAGGGGGTATCTCCCACCACGAGTCAACACTAGAAAATCCCCCAGCAGCTTGCTTTAATAGAAGTCACACAAATTCAAGCCAGCACCAAAGGTGCCTTTCCCAGAAGACTCCTCAGCCATTCAAGGACCTACCAGCTCTGGTGGATCCTGGCTGGGATCTCTGCCTGGACACTGGCAGAGGTTCAGGTCTCCCGTGGGTGTCCTGACAGCTCAGTTTTTTTGACTGCCCATTTTTCTTTGCGGCAATCAAGAAAATGTGAAACTTTGATCCTCAAGCGGGGAAACTGCATTTTTGCACTCTCAGGAAATGGTTTTCACTGCGGGGCTACAAAACCATTTCCCACTCAATTGCACTAGCTTGAAATAAGACAAAAAAAAATAAACAGAAGTTGAAAGGTCTGGGTACAGTACTGAACTTTTCTGAAGTCTTCAGTGTGTTGAGCCCCAGAGTTTTGGTTCAGGCTGTTGCAGAGAGATGAGTCAAGTACAGGCCCAGAGCTGGATGCTCTTGGAGATGAGAGCACCACAGATCCTGAGCCTCAGCAGCCAGCTGAAACATGAAACACACACCCCATGCGTTCCCTCACTGCAGACATTCACGCTGAAATGCTGAAGAGGTTAAATGCTGTGCTTGCAGCTGTGTAAGGAGTGGTGCCAGCATTAGAAATCTGGGAATAATTGATTCGTGTTTCCAGAATCACTTTTGTTGAAGGCAGGAAAAGAGAGATTGAGATTGAGAGTGAGATTGTTATTAAAAATTTAAACCGCCGAGCTTTGACCAGCCAGTTATGCTGGCAGCTGCTGACAGTCTGTTGTGTGAGCTGCCTTGCTTTGCCAGCAGGGCCACCAGACATGGGCTGAACCGGACACTTGTGGCCCACCAAGGAGATGGCAGAGACACCAAGGATGTCTTTGATAAGACTTTAAAAAAACCTTAATCCTGCTAAATAGTCAGTCTACCTCACAATGGCTCCTCAGGTGCTTTGGAGGGAAATGCTCCTAAATTAGGTAAACTACAAAAGGAACCGAGATGGGAAACAGAGGACTCAGAAGTTTATAGTGGAGAACTGGTCTCAAAGAGGGGTTAAGCAGTCCCAGTCTGCTGCTTTCCTCCAGAAGTGAGGACACTGCCATCACACTGCTCCGGGCAAGATCAGATGCAGCTCTGGAGCTGGATGCCAGAATTCCTGGACGTGATTGAAATAGGCATGTAGTGTTGTAAGTTATTCACGGAATTGGATCCGAGCACTGCAAGGCAGGCCATCCTCACAAACGCCTACTAGAGCATTGCCACTGCAGAGGGACAAACAGCTGATGGAGCAGGGGGATCACACCAGACTAGCAGGGAAACAGGTCATGTACTGAGCATTGAAGAAATGGTTTGGTTGTTTTTTTTTCTCCAGGAAGCACTGTTTGCTTTTTCTTAATTGATTTGTTGAAAATCAAACTGTTTTCCATAAAACATTTTTAACATTATCTTCTGGGTACCTGTCATTTAATGTTTTCAAATTGCTGAGCTGTTCCACTTTTAGTTTTAAAAAGGGTTATTGTAGTTGTGTTTGGACAGGAGATAATTGTATTTTTACTGAGGATGGAGTATGTTAAAAAAAAAAGTGAAGTGAAGCATTTTAATTTATCTGAAATGGACCTTTTTTTCCCCTGCAGATTTCAGTTGGTGGATTTGGTCAAATTTTAATTTGATTTGACTTGAAAATGATACTTTTTTTTGTGTGTGGTTTGTTTACTTCCTTTTTCTCAAAATTGTCAGTGTTTCTTACAGAAGAGGTAGCAAGGCTGTTTCCTGGTCAGTCTTCTCTGAGACCCAGTAAACATTTCTGTCACTGCCTTGCATAAATCCATGAATCTGAAGTTAATCTTTAAACTTTTTTTTCACAGATTAGCAGGTATGAGCTCTCAGCAATGAGTCACACCGGTTGGTTAAGAATAAAGCACACAACTGTACCTGGTTTCCTTTATCAGCCTGCAAGCTGAACACCCTGTTGAGTTGCATCTTCTGGTACCTTTTCCATCATGCTTGGACTTTTGGAGAACATCTCCATTTAATTTGGCTTGCATATGCTGCACATGCATGACTTCTGCAGGGGACATCTGGTTTGCTGCATGTCAAGTTGCTCGGTAGTTCTGCAAGAAATCTATGCTAAATGAATCCCAGAGCTTTCCTTCTCTTGGTCTGGAATTTAAGAGTAGATTTTCAAAATTCAACCTAATCTTGTGCAAATAAATCTGATTCAAACCTGTCTGTGGGACTTCGGCTCCAAATTGGTGAGAGTCCGTTTTGTTTCATTTGGATGCCCTCAAACTAGTGTCTCTTCTCAGAAGAATTCTCTTCCCTATGCAGAGTCCAGAAGGAACTTTGATTCAATAGGATGATGCATTTTGTTAGTACATCTGGCAAGTAACATACAATTTTATAGCCCTCATCTTGGGACTCCATATTTGGCCACCAGGAGAGCTTTCTGAGCTTTTTATTTGAATTTGATGATTTCTTTTTGAGGCTCATGAGCAAGAGAGATAGACTTGGCTCCAAGCTCTGGAAGGCTCGTCAGACCATGAAGAGACACGTCTCATCCCCACTGTGAGACAGAAGCTCCCTGGGAAGCATGAGAGGACTGAACCAAGACATGTTAGATACATGGTGCTTCTCTCTCTCGTTAGTTGCAAGAAGCATTTCTGCCCCGGCTGGAAAAGCTGCCGCAGTGGGTCTGGGGAGACAGGGATGTAGGGCATAATTGAAATGATTGAGATTTAATACAAGCTGCATCACCCATGTCCCAGAGAAGACTGTATAACACAGGATAATGCTGTGAGCAACAACTTCCATTCCTAAATTAAGACATAATTCCCTAGCCAAGAGCTACCTCCATCCCTCTACTGCTGGGTGTTGACAATCAGATCTCAGGAAGCCATGAGGCGACCCAACTGAAACAACAAACTCCCTCAGCAGGGCCTAGGCAAGCTCCCGGATAACTGTATCCCAATGTGTTTAAAATTTATCACTGATAATCACTACAGTGAGCAGTGGTTGGAAAAGAGCATGGCCAAGACACAGCATGGAGCGGTGATGCTGGGTGCTCAAAGCTGTGACACATGTTCAGGCAGGTTGGGACTCAAAATATCAGCTCCCATTTATAAGAAGGGAAAATGAAACAGAAAAAAATTAAAGCATCTTCCTCCACGTCAGCTTTTAGTCTTGAAAATGAAGTACAAGCCTTTAAAACTGATGCTGCTTGGGAAAGGAAATGGATCCAGCACATGCTGGTTTTTGCTACCAAGGCAAGCGTGTCAGCAACCTAACTCCTGACATCCATGAGGTCATCCACCTTCATACTACTGCTTGTCTTCAGCACAAATGACACCAGGAGATACGAGCCAAGACAGGCTGAGGACATATATTAGAAAAGCAGAAGGGGTGAGCAGGGAGGGGGATATGAGGTCATCTGCACCAACGGTATGTTAGGTACTCACATTAGAGCAGAGAACAGAGCCATTGACTTTATTGAACAAGCTTCCAACTGGTAACGAGGCTTGTTCTTCCATTTATTGCACTGAAAGAGCAACATCTGGCCTGGAGCCTTCCAGGGGCCAAATCCTTCTCTGCTGCAACCCTGCTGCTGTCAGCAGAGTCACACCAGGGATGAATTTTCTCAGGAGAAACTAATGCAATGAAAGGGGCAAACAGTTTGGGGTCCTGCTCGAGAAAAAAGCCAAGTTTTTCTGCAGAGGAGGCCAGGTAGCGGAGCAGTAAAGATCGTCACACCTTTAATCGCTTTCCCATACATCAGCACTGTGCATAATAAACAAGGGGGATTTTTTGTTTTTTCCCATAATTAGCAGAGGAAAAACCAAAGCTGGTATTTCCTTTCCGTTTTCTGATTTATTTCCTTAGCAGCTAAGCCACAAGATCAGAGCAGAGACACTCATTAGGCAGGCAAAGTTGAAAATCTACCTGGTTTCTCACCTCCCCACTTAAAGTCCAATAAAACATAAGGGAAAGGGGAAGGAAAAATATTGCATTTTTAGAGGCACTTGGTGAGCTTCAGCAGATGCCATTTATTGAGCTTTCCATAGCTTGTTTCCAATTACTGTAAATTGTCCAGAAGCTATGGCAACACGGCAATAATCTTCCAGTGCCTAAGAAAGCATCTCATCTCTGGAGCAGCGTAGTGCTGGGTACAAAGTGGGAGAAAGAAGCCCTGGACCAGAGAATTTGCTGTTGGCTAACCGACATCCAGTACCACCCATCCCTTCTCCAGTTCACCTGGAAGCACAGTGCAGGTGGGTGGCTCCCACTTATGCCCACCGATGGAGCATCTGACTTACATGAAGGGTCAGGACTTGCCCAGTGCAATGGGGATTGCTTCAAGGGCTGTTGGACCGCTTGGCATCAGCTACTGTGCTTGCTTTGTGCCGAGATGCCACCTGAATGCTGACATTTTAACAGCACGGTCCCTTCCCTGCACATGATACGGCGTGAGGGAATAACAGGATGTGTTAATGTCGTTCTAGATAATAATATTCTTCTCAGAGTGGGCTTTCTGGCACCATATGTCCCACTGTGAGAGAACTCTATCCCTATCACTCCAGCACTAGCTCTGAGCTTGAAAGCAATCCATTTGGGCCATTAAAATGACTTGTGAAATGTGGGATAGTTATCAGGTAGTTAGGACCACATTTCATTTCTCTCCCTGCCCGGAGCTCTGCACTGTGGTCTCAGTTCACCTTCAGCTTCGTTTCACCTTTGCCTTTTACAGACCAGATTTTTTGATGGTGCTTGTTCTCCATTCCCCTCCCCTTCTTGCTCAGCTGGCATTTGTAACCTGCAGCATTTATTTTGTGTGCAAAAAACAAGAGGAGCTGAGTTTGGAGAGGTGTCAGGGAAGATCTCCCCATTTTTCATCCTCCACGCAGTGGGAGTTGCGGTGCCTCTCTGCCCACTCCCGCCACCAATGCGATAGCTACAGCTGAAAGGACTGCCCAGGACTTGTCTCCCGTAGCCAAGAGTGAAGCTCTTGGAAAGATCTGCTGATATGTAAAAGAGCCATATGGCCCTCAGTGAGATGGGTGTTAGCAGGGGGCTTGGAAAACACACACGAGTACCTGGCTTTGTGGTGCAGCTGGAGCCCATGCCGGGCTGAAGTCCCCACTGGACTGCATTTCAAAGCCCTCTCTCTGCTCCTCTGCTCCAGGCTACTTTGGAAAGCGCAGCTTGCATGCACGCTGACAGGTCTGGGATCCCACTGTGGTGTGCAGAGCGTTTGGACAGGAAGGGAATACCCATCCTCACCCCCATGCTACTGCAAGGTAGAGGGCCCTGGGCTGGAGCCACACACTGAAGCCTCTCGCACCCTCACATGTTCTCTCTCTCTCTCTCTGCATTCCACCCCACCTCCCCCCCCGCCTTTTTTATGCTCACAGATCTGCTCTTCCAAGCCCAGATGACTGTAGCTCAGCAGGAGCCAGCACTTGCAGCATCTCTATGCTGGAGACGAGCCCTCTGATGTTAATGCTGCCGCTGGCAGGAGAAATGAGTGTGCAGTGGCCTCACGGAGACTGGTGCAGGTCCTTGCTCCCGGACATATCTCACACTGTCAGGACTCACCCCTAGGGCTTTGGCCACTCTCTCTCCACCAGAAGTCTGCACAGGGCACCATGCTGGGTGGTCTGTGCTGCCAGGAGCAATGCTCAGGAAGACACCTCTTCCAGTTCCGTCCTTCCAAGGGCCTGGCCATGTCGCAGCTCTATTTTCGACCAAGAAAGAGGTTTATGTAAACAGGCTGAACCTCTGTATGCTATTTCCCTTTCACACACGAAAAGGCACTACTGCTCACATCCAACTGTTCATTGCTACATCATGGTCCCGTGCTGCCTCGGGAAGGGAGCAGCTCTAGAAGCTGGATGTGCCTTCCCATCCACGGGTATTGTTTCTCCACCTCATCCTTCCTCTGGCTCTTCCAGAGATGGCCCCACAAGAAATTTCCCTAAGGATTTTGTGACTCCACCTTTCCCTCGGCCCCACAGAAAACCAGCTTGGAGACTTCCCCCGCCTCTTTCCTATCCTTACCTCCAGAACACTCTCTCAAGCCCTCACAGAGGCCTGTTTCTTGGCAGAGGTGAGCCCTGCTAAGTCTGGTCCTCACCACCCTTTCCTTTCTGCCTTCTGACACTGAAGCATCAATTAATTATGGGAAGCAGCAGAGCTGAGGACACCAAATCCCAGAAGCACCTGGCTGAAGCCACTAAATGATCGGCTGGGAATGAGTCATGTTAGCAGCTCATGAAACCCAGCCAGATCCTTCTGCACAGGACAGAAATAGATTATAACTGACTGATTACAGGCTCTGGCCAAGTCCTGGTGAATTAGAGTGGCTTGCAGGGGGATGCAAGGATAAGCACTATTATTAGAGCTGCTATTTATTATTTGGGTAGTGCTCCTATTGTCTCAAGCGCTCTCTGAATTGTCAGCAAGACAGTTCCTGCCCTTTGCACATAGGGTCGTTGGGATCCAAGGGCATGACTGGAGATGAGCTATGACCTAAGGGATGGATGCACTAACACTCTTTTGGCACGAAGGAGGGAACTGGACTGTCAGTTTGTCCTGACCAGAGACAGCCCAAGGCCAGGAATTGCCACGCCGTATCTCTCACCAAGGAATGGCTGCTACCGAGTGCTGCGAGGTGGGAGCAGCAGTAGGACAAAGTGGTAGAAACCAGAGTGAAAGATCTTCCATAGGGTAAAGGGAAACATCTGGAGCATCGGGCCAGGTGCATGCTCCTGGCACCTCCCTGGAAGGCAGGCAAAGCTATCCCAGGCTTGGCTTTGGCTCACAAGCTGGACAGGAGGTACGAGAGAGTTTGCCCTGTGAAATTGCTAATGTGGTCACCAGGCATGGAGAATTTGGTGCTGCCACCTAAAGCCCTGCTCAGAAAGCCCTGCTCTTCTGAAGAAATTTCAGCTTCCCACTGTTGAAATAGAGACGGTGGAAAATATGACCCCAGTGCAACCTAAAAATTAGCAACATAGAAGCTTATTTTTAGGAATCTCATTGCTCATAAGCTGGATTTTCACCCAAGTCTCGGGCTCCAAAGGGGAAGGAGGGCAGATAACTGGCCTTTACAGCTCCTCGGATGAGCCCTGGTATCTCTCAGCGGTGGTGGCGACATGTCTAGACACTCTGGGAAGCATTCAATCAGGAGAAGGAAGAATGGGTCCTGCTGTTAGGAACAATGCAAGAGGAACAAACAGGCCCATTTTTATTCTGTGCAGCTGTCTTTTAAAAAGACTATTAGGTCACGGAAGTTTTAGTTACAGCAAAAAATAACTCAAAAACCAACAAAAAATTGGAAATGAAACGGTATATATTTTTGGGAAATGTTTTTTTTCTTATTTTAATAGGTTTTCCTTTCAACTCTTTTCCAGCTGATTTTTTTTCTGTGATTATTAATGGCTGTAGCACTAATGTGCTTGGAAAAAGCTCATTTGAGAACAATGTCTTTTGGATTATAAAATATCTGAAAGATGTTTTCCTTTTCTTCAGCCAACCATTGCCCAGTTTTCTTAAGCAGACATTATTCTATGCCACAGCATTCAGTACATTGGACCAAAACGTGGCTTTGAAGATAAGTGGGAGAAGCCTGTTGCAATGTGGTCATTGCTCCTACCATAGAGCTTTCTTTGTGTCCAGGTACCAGATGATTTTGGGGAGCGGAGAATCCAGGGACTACTCTGGTCCTGGCAGACTCGCTTCCACTCGCTGGCACGTTGAGAGTTTTCTGGTGTCACTAAACCCCAAAACTCTTCTTTTTTTTTCAGAAGTGCAATCTAGGAGCCGTGGAAAAAGCCGTGGATAGACAGAGATGTGGTTTGTCTCTCTGGAGCGTATGTTGTGGTGGTAAAGATTTCCGCTGACCCACTTGCTTTGCAACAGAACTGTGGGGTTCCCAGGAAGGGGGAGGACAGACATGTCAGCCAAACTGTCTTCAAGACATGTCTACGTCATTGCTGGAGGGATGTGGAGGTGGTTCCACACAATGTAACTCTTAAACAAGAAAAGCCACAGCCAACACAGAGTCAAACCACAGGGGAAATAATGTAGTAAATTTTGAACACCAAAAGTAGGCAACCCTCTGCTTCCCTGGGTTACACTCCAGCCCAGCATCGCCTGCTTGGACTGCTCAGCTCAAGGGCACGCCAGCCATGCTTCATTGCTCAGTTTAGTTGTGCCCTGTTTTCTTCAAACCGGGAAATTCAACCAGACTATGCGACAGGTCAATATTGCCCAATGGCATTGGCTATATTTTTAGCAAAGGAAGCTCAAAGCAGCCCATCTATGCTAAGATACACTCAGTGTAGAAGAATGGCGTAACGGTGGTCCAAAGGCAGATTCCCATCATTACAGCTGTCAAGAGGAGATACCTAGGAAAATAACTTAATACACAGAGGAAGAATGAAGGCAGCTATTTCCTGGCAGACCTTGCTTTTTTTAGCAAACTCTTATCTCAGAGCCAAAGCCTGGGATGTTGTGGATATGCCTCTAACATCTGCCAACTGCTTGCAGTCTTACCTGAGCGGCTTTTCCTGCTGGAGCAGGGGTGAGCCTGTGGCACAAATTCTGCCAACCTCATGCCAATGGAAGAGGGGATGTAGATTTCCCTATCTCAGCAGCTGTGGCCAATCTACAGCCTTCTTTCAGCTCTCAGGTGGCCTCCTGGCTCTGTATGGTATAACAGTGATTGCTTGCACATACCCAAGTATTTACTGTCAGGAGCTGACAGAGCTGCAGAGCGTTCCACGAGCAGCTTTCAAGGTCCTGCCTAAGTGAACGGAACGAGGAGTTTCCCTGTTTGATCTCCAACCTGTACTCTGTCATTTGAAATTTATCATCTCCCTTTGCCTCAATGGGGCAAGAGATCAACAAGCCATTTAATGTGAAACAGTGAAATCAGTGTTTTCATTTTAACGAAAAAGCAGAAATTTGAGTTGTAATAGGTCTACTTCTGTTTAGAATGCTTACAAAACATGATGGATGATCAGAAACAGCAACCTTTCTGTTGAAGAGTGCTCTTCCATAAATCTTTTTAGCTGAGCACATTGTCTCTTCGAAACAGTTTGGGAGTCCTTCTACATTTTTGATAGTCCTTGCTTGCAGTGGGAAGGTTCATGGTCAGAATAATCCCCACCAGCTCTGCATGAACAGACACTAGATCCAGAGCACTTAAAGCTAAGAAGACCAGGAGTATTCAGACCTACAAAATAACAGTGTGTAAGGTTCATCTTCAAGTGGTTTCCCATAGCAACTGTTTAACCAATACTTCCCCTCTATCTCCATTTTCTTGTGACCCTGGTAAGTTCAGTGCTCCACTAAAAATAACCTCTGTCTTTTACTGCTGGGAAAGAATGTCAGTCTTCACAGAAACAGGGTTTCTAATCTTCACTGAGGAAGATGCTGGGATACCCCAAAAGCTCAGAAACTGGCAGGCAAAATTAACAAGACTTTCCCACTTACTGTTAAAAAAATGTCTCCTGTGGGTTTATAGCAGTTGCAGATCCAGAGGCCCTTCTACTCTCCAAATAAACTGTACTTTCCAAAGGTTTGCAGTTGGCTGTGCTATGGTATGAACTTCAGAAATAGGAACTGATGAGATCTGTAGCAGATATATCCAAAGTAAGTGGGCAAAGACCCCAGCTCTGATGTATGAGCCCTGGTATGGAAGGGCGTGCTCCAGTCATCTCTGGGGACCCAGCAGCCCACCTCTTTGCTAGTTCAGTGGATGAACGTGTGGATTTAATGCGCCTGCATGGAGCCCTTGGGTTCACTTGGGCAGCTTTGCAAGCTGGGCTGGGGTTTCAAGAGCGCACTGCTATTGGCAGTGATTACCTTACGTCAGCAGCACTTCTGTCAGTTGCTCTGTGTGTTTACAATGGAAAAAGGCAGAAAGAAAATGAAGCAGAAAGCTTTCTAATCAATTTATTCATAAGAAGGAAAAAGAGAGGCTTGTTCTTTAGAACAGACAAATCTTCTGTGCTCTGTGTGTGTGTGTTAAAGCAATGGGATGGAGCTGTGGCTTCTTCCAACGCAGCTTCTGAAGAGCTCTGTAGACTGCAGACATCATTAGGAAAGGGCAGTTATCAGTCTTTCTGCCCAGGGAAGGAGTTCAAACTGCCTATGCCTTGGCAGTGACTTCATGCTACTTCTCATGGGAGCTCTGGGCCAGCAAACTCTCAGCCAGCCCTCTTCTGGAGACGTTCAGATGTAGACAGCTCTTTTCCATACTTGAAAATTTCATCCATCTAGGTCTCCCCTTCCTTCCCAAACTTGTGTGTGTTGTCAAAGGGAAAGAAAAAAAAAAAGGCAGCCAACCAAATCCCAGCTGGAAAGTAGGGACACAGAATGACAGCTTGGGTCTGTCCTCAGTTTTAACGAAAAGTTTCAGAGGGGGAGGAAAACCCCAACTATTTCCAAGCTACTGAGAAAGGCTGATGAGCATTGCAGAGAACATGAGGCCAGACTGGCCATGGAGTCAGAGGTCCTAAAAAGGGTTTCCTCAGATTTTTGTTGCCAAGATTGGCAAAACTGAAGCAAGACCACACTTTGGAAAAGTATTTTGGGAATAGTTCTATGCACAGAGATGCCCTCAGCTTTCTGCTAAACATTCAGGGGAGAAACTCAGAAGGAGAACGGATCAGTCCGATGCCATATGAGGAGCACGGGGCAAAGCCAGGGACAGAGCTGAGCCTTTCCAGACATCAGCCCAGGTATTTCACTGTAAAACCATCCTTCCACTCCTCAGCCCAGCTTCTAGATCTGCCTAGTGTGCTCACTGCTCCAGCTGGCATTTGGGCCAAAATTCTCCTCTCTGTAGCATGAATTAATTCTTCCTTCCTTTCTCTTAATGATGCCTAAAAAAATAATGGCAGCAATCCTTCATCAGATACCATGGAGAGGTTAATAGGGAGAAACTATTATTAGGTCTCAAGGTATTGGATCATCCTTTGTTATGGCAACGAATCTTGTTTTTCCTTGTTTCCTCTGTTTTTTTTTACACACATCATAGTCATCAAGGCTTCAGTCCAGCTTACAGTAAACATTCAAAAACCTCAGGATTTTAGAACTTACTTGTTGTGTGACTGGTAAGAACATTAAAAAAGAGACGAAAGAGGCAAGCCTGTCAAAAAACAGTCTGAGAAGGAAGGTGAGGCACTCTGAGGAGAAACCTTGTTCTGCTAGAGAAATTGTACCAGAGTCTTTGGGTGAGGAAGCTAGAGCAGATGACATTTGGAGGTCCCTTCCAGCCTACACAATCCTGTGGGTCTACAGCACCAAAACTCCACAGCAAACCCAGCCCAGAGCACGGGCAGATCAGGGTCTCCAAAATGATGAAATGCAGCCCAGTTTTGGTCCAAAACAATAAATCTTTACTCAGAGGTTACTCTACACTTGGACCAGGTTTGCAGAAGGATTTTTCAAAGTTCAGCAAGAAGGTTCAGAGCAAATGCTGAAACCAGGCGTGCTGTGCCTTTTGGTGGGTTTATTGCAAAGCCCCCATACATCTACAGGAGGTGCCTTACCTGCTGTGGGAGAGCAATGTCTGCTCTGAGATGGGGCAGAAGGCAGACCAGGAGCATGCGCTGCCATTTCTCGTAACAAATTCATTGAGTAAATCATTTAGGGAAGCTTCATGCCTCATTACCTCTCCGACACCCTTGCTTGTCAATACAGAAGCTTTGTAAAATGCACACAGAAAGCAGGTCATAGATCCTTGGGTAGAGAAACCATCTTTTCAGCTGCGTAAGTGACCGGGGATCCTAGACAAAACAAGACAACATTCTCCAATCATCTGCCCTATTCACTCACAATAAAACCTCATGACTCCCTCTTTTGTTCTGTTATTTTGCTAGAACATAACGTGCTTTGCTTTAGCCAGTACCATTTGTAGCATCCTCTCAGCTGTTTGGACTGAAAAAAACCAGGAGAAGAGTGCTATTGAAAATAGGGTTTCAGCCTGTTTAGGACAAGACCTTTCCAGTTCAAAACACACAAGTTCTTTTTAAAGAAATGTGAACAGAAGAAAGACAACCTGTTCCATTTGATCTGTGCTTCAATTTTCACCGAGCAAAGCAGAACCATTGTACAGAAAGAAACAGTAGAAATTCATAGGGAGCTGGCCAACAAACAGAAAAAAGACCAGCTATTCAAAGTAGTGATCACTGAGCTCTTCAGCACCAGAACATCAGCAACTAGGCTCATTACAGCTTTTCTTTGTCTTCCCTATCTCAGCCACAGACATCAACTGGAGGGAAAGA
>NW_010389174.1:50381-53765 GCF_000710305.1 Buceros rhinoceros silvestris
GAGCACTCTGACCTTCTATCGCTGGGGAATGTCTGACATTTCAACGTTTGCTCTGCGCTTTGAAACGACACACGAAAAGTTGAAATTCCAAATAAGGCTCCAGGACTATTGTTCAGAGGAAAAACTGAAATATTACATAGAAATGTCGGAAGTGACATGACATGTAAGTGGTTTGAAATGCTGAAGATCAGAACAGGAGCTGAAATGACTGCAAAATGCTTACTTTTAAGCCATTACATTATTACATTTAATGTGCTGCATGGCTTGTCTTACAAAGAGACTGCGTGAGCTCTGCCTTGCTGGTGGCTAGCAGCAGAGGGAGAACTGTGAGAAGGATCTCAGTATGGTTTATCTCTTTGCCATACTCCTTCATGTAGCCCCTATAACTAGCTTGAGAGGAAATATGGCCTAGCTGGGCCATTTTATATTTGTAATTTCTTACAATTGTTGGATGCTCTTTGGCCCATACAACCATGCTCCTAAATTAACACTGGTCCCATGGACTCAGCCATCACAAAAGTTGCTCTTTAACTCCTGGGCATTGAGGCCCTCCTGAGAGCATAGCCATAGGAATGAAAAAGAGCTGGAGCAGCACTTTCCTTGAGGGAAGTGGAAGCATATTCCAAATTGATTTGAAACCACTAAAATAAAAAGAATTAAAAATTCCCCAATCAGGTCAAACTAACCAAAATGAAGTGTTTCATTTCAGGTTTGTCTCTCCCCCCAACCTTCAAAATAAAATAGAAAGAAGAAGATGTAAAAAGAACACCACTGCAGTTTTTCAGCACGATCACATTTCTTCCCCGTGGGAAACTGCAAATCTGTGGAAGTGGCAGGTTTCCTTAAAAAAATCTATCTCATCAGCACTTCTCCACGGCACGTAACCTCCAAAAAGCCCCCCGCTCTGATCTGGGAACTCCTAGGAATTATGGCTCAGATGCCTCTTCCATCTGTCTGTAAGTCAAGCTCCCTGCTCAGAGGGTGTTGACCAAAGATCCGCTGCAGACAATAACCTGCCACGCCATACCAAAACCAGGATTCCACCAAACACCCATCCCATCCCTTCTCTTGTATTTCTGCAAAAAAAAATGTAAGTCTATACACACATTACAGGCATGTATGTGTGTACGAGTGTGTAAAACCCTTTTTTTATTGCTAGAAAACTCTACCATCTTCGGGGAGTGTTGCTGCCTAGCAGGTGAAACAGGACTTGCACGACATTGAGACGTTTTCTTTGTCACGTGGGTCCGTGGCTGAACGTTGAATTCCAGCCATCTGCATTCAGCCAGGCATGACAGCAAGACATGAGGGTCCTGGAAAAGAGAAGGAAAACCTAAGGTGTTTTCCTCTTCACTCTCTGCACAGCTTGACTTGTGGCACCGCTTCAGTATTTTCCCCATACTTGCCCTGACAGTGTCTGGAAAACAGCGGACAGTTATTAGCCCCATGTTCTTTGCAGCAAGCTGAGACACTGAGAAACAATAAATAAGATTTTCAGAGGATTTTTCTGAGAGCAGAAGACATGAATTGCTGAACACTTTCCCCAACAGCACCAAAGCGAAACAGCAAACAGAGAGTAGGTGAGAGAGGGTATCCATCAGCACTCACCCACCAAAGCACCTTTTCTCCTCCAAAAAGCTGGTTTTCAGCATATCCCTTACAAGGACCAGCTAGCCAAGGAGCTGTGCAATCACATGTCAAACATGTTTGGAGAACAAAGCGTGTAAACGGGATGTAATGCAATACTACGTGTTTATTTCTGAACAGGAATCCAAGCAAATCCATCCATGGCTGCTTCGCAAGATGAATAAAATCTACCAGCTTAAGACATCTTGCAGTATTTCTTCTCTCTCCTCTTTCACTAAAGAACCGGGGTGAAATGTTTTTAATAAAATGTGCTTTTTTTATACATATATATATCAAAGTTCAAATAAATCTTTACTATAATCAGAAGAATGCAGAGAACTGTAAAAGTTTAGAAGGGGTCACTTCTGACTGGCCCCTTCTCTATAAAGTACAGTTTGATGTCCTGTAGTTTATAGCTGTACAAAGCCCAGCTCTTCTGCATTCAGATTGGCTGTTAATGTTGTAATGATGTTTAACTGCTGACAAATGAATTACAGGTGGGGAGCGCATTGCCTGTTTAAGACAAGGACTGTTTAAGTAAAAAAATCTGTCATTTTTATTTGGTTGCTTTTTTTTTATTATATTTTTTTTAATTCCCTCAAGCAAACAGATTAAGGAACATCATAGCCCATCGAGTAATGTATGTTTGTAAAAACACCACATCTCTTTGATGCGTCTGTCATGTGCTGGAGAGGAGAGAGAAGGGTTTTCTTTCACTTGCAGTGTAGCATCTTTTTATTTTTTGCCACTAATTATGGAATTTCTCATTAAAATAACAAGAAGCACGTCTGGCTGGGATTCCTGCACATGTTTTCACTTTTGGAAACCAATGGGAACCGTATGCTTTCTTCCTTCTTTCACGGCCCATGCAGCAGTGGCAGTGCAGAGGCCGGCATCAGCATCCATGCCCTGCCCCACCAGCCCCATGGCCAGGTGCCAGGAGAAGACACTCTCCCAAAGGCAGACCCAGCTCACACCAGGCAATGGGGTGATGTCACGCTCACTGGCTAGTTTTAAACTTTGAAAATTTGTGCCATTCCCCAGGTTTTAGACCTGATTTTTATTTCTTTCCCCTCTTAGGCCTTTCTCCTCTCCTATTCCTCTCTCTCCTTGTTCCATTGCATTTTTTCTCATGACAAAACTAACTCACACAGACCTGCGGCGGTTATTTATAAACTCTCCTTGAATGCCAAAGTGCCACGAACAATCATTTCCCTTCAGTTTACAGGAACATTCAAAGTGCTCTGAAACATATTTTCGACATAACTCATCACTTTGAAGAAGCATCCAAGCTTTTGTTCGTGTTTATTGACAGGAAGTTGTTTTTCATGGCTCAGATCAGGAGGGGGATGATGGAGGGAGGGACCTGCCAAGCAGTTGAAGCTGTACCCTGAAAAACACAGCCCTGCATTCCTGATGTGTATGTTGGCTTCCCCCAGCTCATCCACTACCCAATCCCACTCTTCTTTTTCAAGGGAGAAAAAACATCTTTGTAGCTTAAAAAGGAGTAAATTAGATGAAGGTCAGATGCAGGCAGGTGAGAAGCAGGAGAAACCTCTTGTTATCCATCACAGCTATGGAAGAAGAGGGTGTTTTGGGTATGTTCTTTGGCCCTGGAGAGCAGAGGTAAGGCACAAGCTGTCTCTTTCATATCCTGGAGAGAGGCTGTGCTGAGGAATGGGCCAGCACAGCAGTATCATCCCCTTTCACAACTTGGAGGCCTAGGGGAAATCGTGAATCATGGTAAGAGGAGAGAGG
>NW_010389174.1:53997-59747 GCF_000710305.1 Buceros rhinoceros silvestris
GGCTTTCTATCCCTGTCTCTAGGGGCTCACAGAGAGCTTTGCTGGACTACTCTCCCTGGAGATGGGCAAGAAATCTACAGGGTGGCTAGTTGAGGATGGGAGTCCTTCCAGGCAGGGCCGGGGGACAGGCAAGGAACTGGGGGAACAGGGCAGATAGTGATGGGAGAGAGGTAACACAGATGCCTACCTACTCACTGTTGTATGCCGGGAGAGAGGATCATGCGCTCCTGGTTCCCATTTCAAGTCCCAGGCAATGTCTTCAGGACATCTCCTCTGCTGGCTTCAACCATCCTGAACTTCAAGTGAAGAGCAGCATCCTTTCCTGAAGGGCATGGTGATACTAGTCTCCTGCTCCACAGGCTGGTCCTAGTGGAGGAAGCAAGCAGAGGAACAGAACAAGACCCTGGGGTTCACAGGGAAAAGACAACAAAGCCGGAAATGAGGACCTGTCCCTGCTCACTGCAGGGCAGTTGGACTAGACAACCTCTAAAGGTCCCTTCCAACCCAAAGCATTCTGTGATTCGATGATTCTATGACCTCAGCCAGCCAAAAAAGGACTGCCATCATGAGAAAGCACCATACAAAAGGCAATAGACCTGCTGGCCTTGACCTCAAGGACACATTTGAAACTGCTCAGCAGCTCTGGCACAAACCACCGCTGTGCTCTGTTTAACAGGGAAAAGAGAGATCTTAAATAAGGTTGTATCAACCTTTTTATATTGACAATGGGACTGGTTATTATATACTGTGTGCCTGAAGTTCTTCCACTGGAAGGAGCGTAATGCAACACTGGGGGCAATTCTTGATTCCACTTACTCCCAATAATTATTACTTCTTGGCTTGTTGCTGCACTATATAGTGTAATGTTATTGCTTGGAATGGTATGTTAACTTAGTTTTTACTGATACCATGTGTTCCCCTTCTTTTATCCCAGTAGTGTGTCAAGAACTGTTTTTCTAAGGATGGTCAAGGGAATATGATTCTAATATTACTGTAGATGATATAAAAAGTTTTATAGACAGTATTCCAGGTTTGAACTGGGAGCCCAGAACTCAGCCAGGAGAGCCTTAATCAGACATTTGAATTGCATGTTTTGAAGGCTCAGACTGGCCAGTGAGGCAGAAAAGGCACTTACTTGATTACAGGCAATAGCCAGTTTGAAAGTAAAGATGCTAGACCTGTGCTTAGAGAGAAACAACCAAAAACCCTCTAAAAGCTGGGCTTATTATATGCAATTTCAGGCATCATTTGGCTCCAGAAAACGATTTAAAACATCCTGAAAAATAGACCAGGACACATTGCTTACTGTGTTGTTCCCATGAGAGGACAAGTAAAACTGCATCTGTTAATGTGACAGTCACTATTGTTGCTGGCAGAGTTGGGATAATGCGTAGGTCCTCCAAAACTCAGAACAGAAGATGCAAAAGGAGCTACAGACCGAGGTGTACTGACGATTACAAAGAAGTTTTGCATGCTGTCTGGCCTGGCAACAAAAAGCTGGGCTTTGTTTTAAGTCACCAAGCAGGGCTGTGAAAGGTGAGGACTGGGCGATGACTCTCTGCTTGCTCAGTCAGACAGAGGAGCTCAGACTACATTGCACAGCCCTGTGATGCTCCCAGACAGCAGAGCACAGCCCCATGAACGCTCAGGAGGAGGAGATGCAGGGACTGCATGCTCACTCGTGGCACTTGGAGCTATGCCTGGGGAGGGAGAACAGAGTGGAGCTGGGCTGCTGAAAATTCCTACAAGAACCAGAGCACAAGGGTTTGCTCCACTAGTTTCTCCGCTTCATGCCAACGATTTGCAGTGCCATTTTTTCCTGAGGTCTGAATCTGGAATTTATGGTATTATCCACCTTTGGAAGCTCCTCTGAGCCACCGCAGCAGACAGGGACTCTGCACATCACTCTCCGCTGCAGTCAAGATTTCTGTGTTCACTATCAGCACGCTTTCCTATTCAGTCATCACGATTATTCTTTGTATGTTTTATAGCAGAACAGGCCCAGCGTGCAAAAGGAGGGGACTTTGAAGGCAAATAGCAACAGCAGGCGGAGTTTTCCAGCCTCGCCAAACTTTTTTGAACACTTCCATAATGGCATTTCCAACACTTGGGCCGTGACTGCAGTGACAGTTGACGCCTCATACATCATAATCTGCTTTCTATTTAAAAACGATGCTGTTTTATTTATTGCAGGTGATTACCTTTGCATGAGACGAACATGCCTGGAAATTCCAACACTTTGGTCTTGGCAGCAGGCAGGCTTGCACTGTCTGACACCGTGTTCATCATTGCAACCATCACTGGGGATGTGCTCTTCTCACTTTGCAGGTCACTTGCATTGCCTTGAAATGCTGCACGCCCGCTACAGGCATGATTGCTGGAGTTTCAGAGCTTTCCTTGGGGTTTTTGGCACCCTTGGGTGTATCTCTTTTTGGGGGCTAAGGGGTAAAATGTTGTTCCTAGCCAAGGAGAGCTTCACTTGTACTGCAAGCTGGCAGTGCGTTTTCCTGCCTTGGTGACTGCTTATGCAGGCTCAGGCAGGTGGACATCAGTTTTTCTTTCCCTGGACATTCCCTTCATTTCACATTCAAAATCTGATCAAAGCTAACTTCTGGGACACCCTGTACTTGTTTGCAACTTTTCATCAATTTCTTGTTGCAGTTTGCATTGGGCAAAAAGGAACTAAAGCAGTCACCAGCTTGTGCTTACCAGGAGCACTCAGTAGTAAGAGACATCCTGAAGTGGGGCTGTGGTGCCTGAGGAGAGCCAGGCTGATGTGGAACAGGGCAACAGAGGGTGAGCTGAGGTGACGCCTGGAAGAAGAAGGCCTCCTTAGCAAATCAAGGGCAGGGGGAATGGGGAATGTGGTAGAGCAGGAGGTGCACAGCAGTTTACCAGAAGGCAGATGAGGTAGATGGACTTATGGTCATCAGTCATGGGCTCATGGGCTTGAGCTCCTCAATCAAGCACCTTTGGGACAAGACGTGGATGCTGCCAAATGTACCGACTCTCACATATACAACAATGAAAACACTTCTACTCACTGGCTTATCTGGTGCTCCTCACTGTAAAAAAAGCAGGCAAAGTGTTCTAGCTTTAAGACTAAGGAGTAAGCAAGCTAGGGCGAACAGATCTTAGATGAAAGATTAGCTTAGGGGAAGTCATTTGTTCGTAAGATTCAGCCAAGCCACCGACTTTGCAAAGCACAGCTGGGCTCAAAGCAGGACAAACACCTGTTCTGGAGATCTTCCAAAGCCAGGACTGTCCAATACTGAGTGTAGCTGCTCAGATTAGACCTAAGCATCCGCAGTTTCTCCTCTTCCTACTCATACGTGAATCATAGTCTCTCTGTTAAAAAACACAGGGAAGTACACGTCTGGACTGTCTTACCCAAATGAGGAAGGTTGCTCTTATGTACCTTTGTCTGAACTTCTGAATGTGTCCCCCTCCCCATCTCCTCTGAGGTTTTATCTACAAGCTGAGGAGACCTGCACCTTTGAAAGTCTGGCAAAAATTTCTGTAAATGTCTTGCAGTCTGGTCAGATCAACCCATTCCTGTGTTTATGTAGCCTCAAAAAGAAATCACTGTGGAAAGAGGTTACCTTTACCTTCTGCAGAAACAAAGCTCCTGGCTTCACTCCAGCTCCATCAGATCATGGAGATTCCCCTGGAAATAAAAGCTTACTTTTGAAAATCACCATCCTTTGGAGATACCTACAGGATCCCTTACCAGCATGAGCTACAAATGAACTACTTGGACCACAGACACAGGCAAGCTCTGCTGCACCTCTGGCCGGCTCAACTCCCTTCCACTTGACATCCTGTGATGGGACCAAGAGCACTGCTGCTACCCACACAGTCCCTGTTGGGAGTTAATGGCAAAGCGTCCCATCTTGGATCGTTAAGAGCCTCATTTAACCACTCCAAGATGTGATTTGCTTCACAATGCTTCCCAGCATCAGTGCTGGGAAGACCTTGGTTCTGGTTTCTGACCGCTTTTCTTTGCACTTCTCACTCCCCATTTCTGTAACTCTATTTTCCCATCTGCAAAATCAAACCGCTGTTCCAAAACTCCTTTACATCTGACTGAGCTTTCTTAAAGAGTAGCCCAAGGCATTTTTATTCCATAAGACTGGTTCAAAAGCAGTTGATCCACAACTTTATAAGCATTATAAGAGATTTAAGACAGTAAAGTGTGAAGAACAGTCTATCTGCAAGGTTCCTACTACTGCTCCTGGTTTCCCTCTCTCACGTGGTGTAAAACATAAACAGCCCAATTAGAATGGGAACAGTTTGCACTGTTTGTTAACGAAGGGAAAAGGAAAAATGATCTGCATGGACATCCACAGCCAACCTCTGCAAGGAGAGCTTGACAGCAGCTGGGGTGTATGCTGCACACACTGGACACGGGAACAAGGGGACCCTAGATAACGCTGGGAAAGATTGCTCTGCTGCATTGATTTTTCAGTCAAAAACCTGACCTGGAAAGCATCAACATTGTTCCAGCATGAGGAGGCCTTTTTTTTTTTTTTTTTTTTTTTTTTTTTTTTTTTTTTTTTTTTTTTTTTTTTTTTTTTTTTTAAATATATCTTCTGAAGCTGAAATTGAAATTTCATGCTTCTGACGGCTTGAGACATCTTTTAGGCATCAAACCAGTGCTCATCTCCAGTGTCTCCAGAGAAGCATAATGAGGCCAAATGCTTTTTTGGAATTAGCACGAGGACAAAATGACATTTTGCTGCAGAGGTGTATTTTAAAATAACAAACAGGATCTTTTTGTTATTGTTAGGTTCTGTTATGGGTAAGGGATCCAATGGTGGTGGGGAACCTTCTCCTGTCGATCTGGTTAATACATCATCTAAATACAATCTGCTGCAGCAAACAGGCGAGCCCAGGGAGATGAAGGAAACCACATTAAAAACATGATGAAAGTTGCCTCGAGGCTCCTTATGTCACACTTGGGCTTTGGGCAGTTGGGTGTTTTTATTTCTTCCTTTTTTCTTCCGTTATTAACCCAAAACCTAGCGTTCTTCACTTTGGTGTTAAAGGCTGAGAAGACCCCTCATCTTCTCCCCCCAAACACATGCACATGCACACTTGCGTGCAATGGATGCCCACCGCCTCCTGCCCAAGCTGCAGGCCAAGGGTATATTAAAAACTCACAGGCAAGAGGGATTCGTGTTCCTAGCTCCCACTGGCTTCTTTAGGCCTTTCAGCAGACTACGTGCCTCCTTGGGTGGAGACAAAGTGGTTTCCATGGTAAGTAGTCAGCTAAATGCCCATCTGGGGCAAAGTTGATAGTTCTTGTTGACAGCAGAATCCCTTGGCATCTCCAAGTGGTTCAAACAACCCAGAGAGGAAAGGGACAATGCCAGGTAGGACCCCTGTGCATCCCGTGGGTATGAGTATGATCCACAGTTCACGATGCTGGAGATGGGAGAGAAAGAGGCTAACCTCCCCCCCCGCCCCGACTGCATTGTTTCTACCCTGTTGTGAACCTTTCAGCAATGACAGAGCTAAATAAAACTCACACATGGTTTATTTTTGGATTAGCCCCCCCTCCCCTCTGCTCCCCTCTGCTCCCCTCCCAAATTGATTTATGGTGCTATTGTTCCGTACTCTGACCTAACACTTCAAACGCTTTGAGCTTTGCAGCTCCCTCCCTGCTCCTTCCATCATGCAGGTGTAACTGCTGTAAAAATGAGGGAGAGGAGGGAGAGGGAGGAAGGAAACAGAAGAGAAAACAAGGG
>NW_010389174.1:59868-65231 GCF_000710305.1 Buceros rhinoceros silvestris
CTGACTAATTCAGGGTATGGCACACCCGTATGGGTCCCTTTTTATTACCAACATTCCTTATAAGTTAGAAACATTTTTTTACCACCCACCTCCCCCTTTTCCTCCAAACTTCAGATGTCCCAGAGGAATGTTTAAATTATTATGGAATCCCAGAGGAGTTTGCCGCTTCCCTTTTTAATTTGTTCCATGCTAGTTGCTGGTTTTTAAAGCAGTACCCAGCTTACTCTTTCCTAAAGGCAAACCCAGGGCTCCTTGTTCGGCTGTGGCACAGAATTCGTTATACCTTTGTTCCCCTAATCCCTATGCGTTTATAGTGTGGCTGTAATAATTTACTTGATTCTGAAATTTGTGATTACCTGCTCTGATTTTTGAGCTTTCATTTAAAGAGAAATGCTAAAAATACCGACTTAAGCCAATCCAAAAAGGCATTATTGGCTGTTTTTCCCTTGGCCAGCTTTCACAGGTGAGCCGCAATCCTGTAAGGCCAATGAAATGCCTGGTGTTATCTAGCCCTAGGCACAGACTGATGTTTTGCAGAGCCAGACAGAAAAAAAAATCAATGTGTAGTAAAAAGGAGAAGGCTGGAACCAGGTTTTGACCTTTATGGTTCAGTGAGAGCGGGCAATAGAGGTTGCAGAAGCATTATATGGGACTTGCTGTTTTTAACCTCATCTTAAACCTCTGTGCTCTCTGACCACTGCTTCAAGGTGGGGGAGTGACAGCAGATGCCCCAAAACTGGCTCAAGGTTGTCTAGAAAGTGCTTAGCATGAAGAGGACTTAAACTTACTCTTCTCTAAATTAGGACTGCAACTGCTGGCCTTCCTAAATTTTTTTCTTTTCTTTTCTTTTTTCCATCATGAACATAACACAGAGCAACTTTGCCTGGCTCTGGTCCCCCTATAATCCCTTTGTCTGAAGCGAAACCATCTCATCGGCCTTATGAATGTCACTTAGCAACAGTTGCTTCCAAACTAAAGCAGAAAAACCTCAGACCCAGAGCAGCCACAAGAAGACTGCACCGGGAAATGAAATTTATAAAACTTGGAAGTGTTTAAGAAGCCTTTTCTAAATATGCCACAAAGAAAGAAAGAAAGAAAGAAAAAGGTATGTCCAAAGAATTAGGAAGGACAACACATCTTGAAACATTCGTTGTTAATTAAGAGAAGGTGTGCAAATACTGGCCACACATGTCCTTAATAGCGCCAGTGAGCACTCCGAAGCCCAATATTTTGTATATCAAGTATTGCTTCTCCGTTGAGAAGAAATTTCAACAAGAAATTTGTTGTTCGCTAAGAAAACAAACGTCAATGGAAATGCAATGCTACATTTTTGATGGTGAACAATACCTTCCAGCCAGCTCTGCGCCCTTTGAGTGTTAGTGAAGGAAGGTTCCAAGTCACCAATGAGACAGGGCCTTTTGGGGCATCACTATGCAGGCAACGGTAACGTGGTTCTGGCCTTCCAAGCAAAGAAAGAGAACTCAGTTACCAGCAAAGTGGAATAAGACTGAGCAGGGGAAAACCTGCCAACAGATCACCAAATCCAACTGTATTTTGGAAGGCAGCTGGGTGAGACGATCTAATGGAGCTTGTCCATGTCTGTGTGACACTTGGCAGTATAAAAGCAGGACATTCTTGACTAGGCCAGAGGGACATGTGTTTCAAATGTCTTTTATGTCACCTATCAAGGTGCTTACGACTTGTCCCACTGAGATGCTCGACTTCAAATTGTCAATGAACAAAGCCTCAGATGCTCCCTAAAGCCACTGGATGCCTCACTGCCTGATTCAGCTGTTCCTTGTACCAGCTGGTTTGTTCTTTTGGTGTATACAGACATCTCCTCACAAAAGCCAGGTGGGTCCCAGGAGCTTATCCAAAATTCCTCAAAAGGCTAATTCATTCAGGCACATCCAGGGTATGATGAGGACACCCCACACAAGACGTGATGCCACAGAGGAATGATCATTTAATATTAGAGGAAGGCTACGGGCTATGGAGCGATTTGAGTGAGAAACCAAAAGGCAATTTAAGGACGAGAGCTGCAAGGTGTTCCAAGAGTCATCCAAGGAAGCCTTTATATGCCTATTACCATGAGTTGTATCTTCCTACCAGTGGTCATTTCTGGAATGGTTTGGACCCCCCTTCCCTAGGGAAGAAGGACTAATATCCCCCTGTTGGGATGGGGGCTTTCCAGGGAGCTTTTGGGAGGACTTGAAGAAGCTTCACTACAGCTTTGTCCCAGGGCATCCCCGCAATGACACCTCCTCTCTGAGGACTGCCAGCTTCTGTGATTCATGGGAAAAGCTAGGAGTTTCCCCAGCAAAACATCTGACCTTGTTTGGATGCTCATCGCAGAAGTCCTGTTTCACTGGAACTTCAGATAGGTCCAGTACACCACAGCTCACACTTGGATATTTGCACACAGAGCAGACACTGTGTCCTTCAGATGTATTTATTTAGGGAAATAACTACTTTAAGAATAAAGCAGTTCAGTGTGTTTCCGCCCAGATAATTAAAATTACCCTTAATTCATGGACTCTCAAAAGGCTTGAAATGGGAGGGAGCTGAGACTAGTCCTAAAACCTGATAATCCCCTCTGCAATGAGGAGCAGTTACTGCTTTTCCACTGTCCAAAGGATATCTAGGGGGCCATTAACTCCTGTTACTGCTCCAAAGTCTTAGCAAGGACGATCTCGATAGTACCTCGAGCCAAGTAAAATATTTTCCCTGCCACTCAAGGGCACATGACACTTACCAGCTTTCAGATTTCATTACTCATCTCAGTCCCAGGCTTCAGCTTAAACCTATTTCAATCAAATCATCTCCATTAGTTTAGTTTGGGGGGGGGCTTGGTGTTTGGGTTGGTTTTGGTTTTTTTTTTTTCTAATCACATGGCTCCACCCATGTGCTTTGAAAGACTCTGTACACGGTACCCAAAATCATAGGTAAAACTTAGGGGCAGGTAAGCCCCAGGAAATGAACATCCGCCGACTCTCCTGTGAACTGAGACAGCTGAAACTATGTGTCTTTATGGGGAAAATTAATTTTATGTATAATTCTCTCTTCCATTTCTATGTGTGGTGTCCATGCTGTTTCAATTTCTGTGTGACAAAATGTACTATTGATAGGAACCAGACCTGTGGCTGCTTTAGTACTTAGATATCTAAATACTTGCCTGCAAGTACCATCTATCACTAAAGCGAAAAACCATGTCACTCGGAATGTCCTTTGGGAAGGAGAAAACCACAGTTCTTTCAAGATTTGCCTGTTACTTTACAAGTTAAGCCTGTCAGTTTAGCACTAAATCTTATACTTAAAATGGTAAAATGAAAAAGAAAAAAAAATGTCCTTCTTTCAAAACTGGAAAATTGAGTTTGTCTGAGATATTTTATGCTTGTGTTTGGGACTCGCGATGATTGATTCATGGGTTTGGGAACTGGGTGTGCTGACAGCTCTGAGCGTCCTGCCTTCACTTTGTGAGCATAGATCAGCTCTACAATAAACAGGCTGAAAGGAAGAGAAGGGTGAGTAAACAACGGCGCTCTCCAGCTTGCCATCACCTCCCACTTGCGAACCATGGGCTTTCCAAGCAGCCAGCCTTCAGCTCCACCAGGGAGGTGAGGATTTTCCCTACTGTCTCTGCATCCAGATGCAGGGATGGCTGGAGCAGCCTGCAGTCACCCAGACCATCAACATCACAGTTTAGGAACCTTCTTGACCAAGGCATGGGACCTTTCCTGGAGGAGGTTTGGACTGAAGCATTTCAGGCTGTAAATTGGATCAAGGAAGACATAGTCTGGCTGCCGCAGACAGCCAGACCATCTCTCTCACAACACCCCAGGAATTTAAGCTTCCAAGGTGTGTATGAGGCACAGAGCAGTTTGCTGCTCCTGCAGCTCGGCTGTGCTTTCATCTGGTTGTTTTGCAATCAGAAGGACAAATTTAATGGGACTCTTTTCTCATCCTTTTGCCTGTCTCAGCAGGACCCCAGGCAGTGAGAGGCAGAGGATGGAAGAGTCACACAGCAGTGTCATCTGTGCCACTGGCCTGCAAATGTCAGGATGTGCCTGTCTGCCCCTGGAAGACAGACCTCAGCACCGCATCTGCCTTTTAACCTCACGTTGCAGTGCTGGTGGCTAAGCACTTCACAAACATCTGGAAAACCACCATGCTGTAAATTTGCTGGACACAAACTCATACCTTTGGCCCTTCCCGTGTGGTTATCCCATGGTGAGCTAGCGGCTGGCCTTCCTCCCCCCATGCTGGGCATGTTTAGGACCATAAATCACTGGACTACACTCACATGGTTGGGACAGAGCATCACCAGTGCCACTGGACTACTAACTGGTCACCACGTGCAGAATCATGCTCAGCATACATTTGTCCTTTCCCTTAGCACACGTATCTTAAAAGATCATCTAGACCTTAAAAGACTCAGCTAGAGGTGCCATCAACAGACCACGCTGAAACACTGGCTCAAGGACCTCCTCAGATTTTCTGCAACTATTGCAGATCCACGCAAGCAGCATCCATTACAGGTGGCGTTCTCAAAGCATTTCACTTTGGCCTAGATGTTTCCTGTGAGTCACGCAAACCCTGGCTCTCTCCTTCTGGGTATTTGCTGAAGCGATCCTGCCCTGGTGAAGAAGCGAATCAAGCTGAGAAAAAAAAAAGGCTGTATTAACACAGGAGGGAGACCACATGAACTGTGTGTGAAAGAAGAGGATAAAAAATTTTCATTCACAACATTTAATGAAAAACATCTTCTTTTCCCCTCCCATCCTGCCCCTGAGGCAATTTTCACAAAAATGTCAGTTTTCAAGATTTTTTTTTTTGTGGGTTTACTGAAGAGCAGAGAAGTCCATCTTTTCATCGATAAAACCATAAAAATCCTCTAAATCTGGTGGAACAAAAACTGAAATAAGAAGAATGGAAGAAAATAAGGGATTGTTTCCTGGGGAAGGCTTAATACCATTTTAGCTGCAGTTTCTAGCAGAGAATTAGTCCTATTTATTTTATTACTCTTAGGAGTCTAATTGTCATTAGCCCCTAATTCTGTCTTGGCTTGCTCCACAAGGCAAAGAAAGCAGCAGCCCGTGCTGGCCGTTGGATGCAATCATCTGCTCTTTTGATATGTGTGCGTGTGTCTATTATCCCCTTTCATCTCTATATAAACTAGGAGGAAGAAGCTGCTGTGATCCTACCGCACCTGACAGCTTTACAGCCTGTTCAAGGGCTCAGGCTCCTGAGACAGAACTGACAGTGCTGCAGGGGGCTGTGGCTGAAGCTGTCTGAACCAGATAGAGCTTCGGGAGCTCTTGTTTTATTTCTTCTGCCACCCCTTTTGTCTTGCTGCCACGTTC
>NW_010389174.1:65332-71477 GCF_000710305.1 Buceros rhinoceros silvestris
TTCAGCAGGTGTTGCTCTTCCTTTTGTAGCAGATCCTTTTGAAAAGACATCAAAAAGCTTCATTAAGCACAAGAAAAGCGATATTTGCTTAGGCTTTATTGGTTCCCTAATTACCATATATAATCTTCCATCACTAACAAATGCAAGTGGCCATAAAGGCTCTGATTTTTGAAAGTTTAATTGATCTGAATCAAGTTTCAGAATCATAGCCTGATGAAACTCTTCTGCTTATGCTTGAGCACAAGCTGATTTTAGGGGAGCAAAAGAAGTGGTAGCCCAGAGCACAAGCAAACAGCATCCTCCATTTTTGTGTAATTTAAACTCGACAGTTGATCACTCAACCAGTGTGCAAGGGAGGACTGCTGGGGGGCTGAGCCAAGGGCTTGGAACAGGCTGGTGCTGGTCCAAGGTAAGATCCAGCAGCTCCTAAGGAAGGTGCTTAGGTGTTCCAGGCAGCCTGCACCAGAGATGGACACTGCCCTTCATTCACCATCCTCCTTCCCTTTTGCCCAAATAGTCTTTGCAAATACCAGTGAGAAAAACTAGGAGATTCTCCCCAAAAATCTCTTTTTTCCCCCCTTTTTTTCCTTAATTACCTTTCCTGGTCTCTGTGGGATTGTTTCACCTCCTGGGTTTTTCATGCTGCAGAGGTTTGGCAGTGCCTCGATTACTCCTCCATGCACCTCCTTACAGAGCGGCTTTGTGTCCATCCCTCCCTCCTGTGCTGTGAGCACATGTTCAGACTGAAGGGGTTGATTTCTGGGGCTGTGGTTTAGCTTTCTAATGATGCGTGAATGCTGGGGGCAATTTGTGTTTTTATTTTTATAAATAGATGTTCTGTCTCCTTGGATTTCTGGTGGTGTGAGGTTTAGCACATTCATTACTCTCAGTGTTTTAGGACTGAACAAAAAAAAGAAAAATAATAATGAGAAGGTTCATGATTTTTCTTAATAGCATCCAGGGGATGGAAAGCAACTTCCTCCCCTCCAAAGTAACAGTAATTCAAAACATGAGGACTGAGTGAGCAAAGTCATAGCATTTCAAGAGCAATACCAGTAGCAAAATCTATAGCCTGGTGGCTGAAGAGGCAGCGCAAAAAGGCCCGGAACCAGCTGGGCTGCCCAAAATGGAGGTGCATTCAGGAAGGCTGTTACCCCAACAGCATTATCAGCTTTGTTCTGGGATTAAATGTATTAATTTATTACGCCAATTCTCCTTTACAAAACCGTGTATAAACCTTTACAAAACCTTGTATAGGTTTCATGGATGCATCCATATCTGAAAAGCTTTTACCACACATTTTTAGAATTAAACATGTGCTTCAGTCCTCCCCAAACAGGGGGTTATTTTTGGCACGTGGAAACATCATGCAGAATGATCAGGGATGCCAATGAGAACTGAAGTGAAGCTGATTTCAATCAATGTAGATCACTATAGACCACATAGACTTGCAGTAAGTCTGCAACAGCAACAAGAGTGTACCAGTAACTAACAAACACGTCAGTGTTTCTGCTTGTGATGTATAGCAGAGTCAGGACAAAACTTCACAAGTAGGAGGACAATTATGTTTTGATCACGCCTAGTATAACACAGTTTCTCAGATACAGACGAGGATTAACTTTTGTTACTTACGGTTCAGAAATGCCAAAACATCTGAGAGAGCTGTATTAGCTGGTTTGGATGCTGAGAAGTCTCACTACAGAAGTGTTCAGATGCTGGTGAGCTGTCTAAGTGTTAGGATATTTCTGGGAAAAAAGAACCCTGTTCCTAATACATGGTGGTTTACCATCATCTTCCCTCTTCCATGAACTTCATGGCTTTGGTGGGTGCTGGTTGTCCTTTGCAGGGGTAGAGGAGGACTCACTGTCTCTGTTCATCGCTGACTGAGGACAGCAGTTTGGAGGCCTGCTGTTGATCAGCCTTGTCCCACAAATTAACTGCAGCTAAGGTCAAATGGTTTTGAAAAACATGAAGACAATTGAGCCTCTGAGCAGGCATGAGCCACCACCATAAGAAAACCACAAACTGAATCAAAGCAAACAATGCAAAGCCCTCTGACCAAGGGCTGGAAGTATTTCTGTGAAGAAATTTGGAGTTTTATTGAGATGGAGAAATTCAAATCACCATGAGGAGGTGGCTGGGAAGCAACGAGATTGTACTTTTTGATGGTATCACTCTGTTCCCACCATTTGGCACCATCTCTGCTAGGTTCCTGCGACTTTGGTGGCCTCTCAGATCTAGGTGTGACCCAGATCCGTCAGCAGATCCATAGTCCTCTTTGAAGCTCTTCATGGTTGTTGGAGCCACATTTGACTTTTCCATGAATGATTTGTCACAGCATGTACACAAAGACACAAGAAGCAAGCCTTTCCTAGGTTATCAACACCATCAGCAGTGCTTCAGTAAGCACACTTTGGCCGGGATCAAAGTACTGTGCAGGCACAGAGGGATTTTCAAGGATGCCAAGAGTCCAGCAAGGTCCCTTCTTGGCACCTAGGAAGGGAAAACTCTGCTGCAAAGCGGATGGAGGTGCAAGGGATGAAGCGTCTCTCACTGCACTACAAGGTCAGAGGTGCGGAGTCATAATCAGAGCTGTAACCTTAACGAGCCGTGGTGAGTGTTGTGGCAAGAAACAACACAAAAAACCTTGAATCGCTCTTTCTATTTCTCAGAAAAACTGTCAGGACAGCCCAGCCCACGTGGCTTTCCATTGCCTCTCCTGCCTGACCACACCCAGCTTTACCCCCAGACCCGTATGCTGTGAGCAGCCAAGATGCTGCGTGAGGAGCTCCGGCCGGGGGAATCTGACGGCAGCAAGATTTTACTCAGCCTGTTGAGTTGCCGTGACAGAGGGCAGGCAAGCTACATGTGGGCTGCAAGTTGGGCTGCATCATTTCTCAAGACACCACAATCTTTCTGATTGCATGACCGCATCGCAGCACTGAAATCTTCACAATTTATGGGGATTTTCATGCAGCTGGCTCCTGTACAGGGTTTCTTTTCTTTTACATTTATTTCACATCTTACATGACCTTTGGCATCATTTTTTTAAAAATAAGTGGTTCCCTTTCTCATAAATGCAATGCTTTGTTTTTCTGCAACGTGTCCAAGTAATCATGGGTGAAATGCTCTTCTCCCAGAACTATAATTTTAGTATTTAGTGCAGTTTTGGTAGTGGGCGAGGAGGCTGCTGTCTCTTCTCTGGTCCAGTTTTGGAGCAGGGAAGGTGGGGCCTCTGGCACAGCCCCTGTAAGAAGCTTCTTGCTTCCCCCAGCTCCAACTCAGCCCCATGTCTGGCCAAGGCTGTGCCAATCCGCGCCTCTGAGAATTTAAGAGGGGAAACCAATTTGGGAACACCTTTTTGTTTTGGGAGAGCTCTGTTGTTTTGGAGGGGGTAGGGCCAAAGGAGAAGCAACCATGCAGTCACCTAAGGCAGCAAGGAAGAGATTGGGGACACACGCTGGTACAGCCATTTCTCTATGGCCCGTGGCAAGTTGGCAGGCTGAGACATGCAGTCCTCAGAGAGCACTGGTGGTGAAACCGTCCGGCTGCAGACAGCTGGGGAAGAGGCTCATGATGCAAAGAGCTGAAGAGAAAGGCCCACAATGCAGAGAGCCAGAGGGAGTCCCATGACACAGCTGGCAAGTAATCCTGAAAACGGCTGTGACTCTGAGGAGAACTGGCGTGGGGTCACTTTGGTGCTGGGAGAGCCGATCCCGGCAGCACACCTCCCAGCTAACCGGAGACACTCATGGAGGACTGTCTCCCTGGGAGGGATGCCATGTGGCTGCAAGGCAGAACTGTGAGGAGTGTTTCCCATGAAGAAGAGCAAGCAGCAGAAACCAGGAATGGAGGGAACTGAGACTGACCTCACCCCCCTCCTCCTCCCATCCTCTACACCCTGAGCCAAGCTGGGGGAAGGAGGTAGCAAAGCTGGGTCCAGGAAGAAGGGAGGAGTGAGGGTAAAGTGTATGTAAGAGTTGGTTGTTGCTCTTACTGTTCTACTCTGATTTCAATCGATGATTTGGTTGTGGTTTTGTTTGATTATAACAACAAAATAAATAGATTGATTATAATAACAAAATAAATTGATTTTGTTTCCCATAGTCGAGTCTGGTTTTTGCCCATGACCACAAGCGGTGAGTGAGCCCTCCCTTGTCCCTTGTCTTGACTCTCAAGCTGTTTGTTGTATTTCCTCCTACTGGAGGGATAGAGCGACTGTGTGGTACTTAGTCGTCAGCCAGGTCTAAATCACAACAAGAACAAATGAGAAAATATGCTGTACACATCACAAGATGGGCAAAGTCTCTGTGGCACATCTGGGAACATCTGTTTGCCAGGTACCACTCGGTGGGCTATACACCGTAATGGTGACACACCCACGCAGGCTTGACAGTAATGTGTCGGTGAGCTTGTGGCAAGAGTTGGGCTGCATTTCTGTTGCATTTTCCTCCTCATGACCTGGTAGGAGTTTGGCATGTGGATTCTTGTGCCTGGCTGAGGCACGTATGCCAAGTGTGCTGGGCATGGCTGGAGGATAGCCATGCCTGGCTAGGGTTACCTGCATGCTCAGTTGGAGAAGTACCTTTCAGAAGCACTGTTGACTAGATTTGGGGGAAGAAGTGGATCTTTAGCCTGACATTGTCCAGCTACTCTTTTCAAAGGCAGGAGGAATCTGAAAAAGTACTTCATGCATTGGCTGTAGCTGTGCAATAGTTGCCAAGAGAATGATTTTGGGTTCAGAGCTCCTGAATTCCACTCAGTTCCAGCCTAAAGCTCCAAGTCTGCATCTCTCATCTGTCAGAAAAAGAGGAAAACACCTAGAGGTTTGCAGAAATAAAAAAAGTGAACACATACAGGTCCTGGGACACACCAACTCATCATGCCTAAAGCAGTTCCAGCATGGTTTGTGCTTGCTTGCTTACATGGTCATTTCCAACTTCCATGCCATCTCAAAGTCCACAGTGTTTAAGAACAGAAAATCCTCAGAAATCAGGAACTGTGGCCTTTGATGCAATATTAAACATCTTTTTTTTTTTTTCCAACCTGAAAAATATCTTGCCAATACTTACATCTGATTCTGAATCTTGCTTTCGATCTTGAGTGTCTACCAGCACGTCCTGAGTACTAAGTGCATTATCCCTAAGGACCATGACTGATCATTATTGCCACTGCATGCAGCAGGAGATGCGAGAAGTCTGTGCAAATATAACCATAAAAGAAGCCTTTTGCCATACACAAATACTTGGATCTTTTCTGCCTGTAAAAAAGTCAGCAATAATGCTGTGCATTTCTGAATGTCTTCTCTAGGCTTTTCCTCCCTTAACTACTCTGCCAGCCTCTACTGACAGGTCTATCACGGGCCATCAAGTTACCATTTGCAAGTGCTAGGCCTGCTGTCCACAAATAAGGTATTAAACGTCTTTTTTTTTTTTTTTAAGTTAACAAGTTTTAATTTTACTGAGCTATAAAGCCTCTTAATTGAAAAGCTCTCCACATGGATGAGATTATTTTGTCAACCAGGAATGCTCACTGTTAGCTGAGTGGGAGATTTGCATGGATAATTCTCGTTACAGCTAATGTAAGTCATATGTGACAAGGGAGTACACTTTAGAAGAGCTGGGATAAAGAGCATGTACAGTGAAAAAGATGCGGGATACTTGGGTGAAGACTGGGATTGGATGATCTTTAGGTTACATGAAGTTTTTCTGGTGGATGTCCCACAGCTTCTAGGATGTGGATGAGGAACACAATAGAACAGCAAACGCTTCTCTGCCGATACTCTGGTCCACAGATGACTATTATCTGCCACCTGTAGTTGGTGATACCTAAAAGCTTAGTCTATGGTAGCAGAAGGTGTACAAACACATCAACTGGTCCCAGCCCCTGGGCATTCATAGTCCAAGACATGTAGGAAGATGCAAGAAAAATGGAGGGGTAAAGGTGGCAAAGAGACAGCGATGGCCAGCAAAAGCCCAACAGGTAACAAACCCAGGTATCGGTGGCAGTTGTGCTTATTACGCTTCACTGGTATCATGCCAAGGACCTGTTTTAAAGAGAAAATTTGGGAAAGTGCGGCAAGTTTAATCACTGCAGGGCTACCCTCAGTGAAAAGAATTCTGAAATGTCCTCATTCCCTTTCACA
>NW_010389174.1:71568-72156 GCF_000710305.1 Buceros rhinoceros silvestris
CACAAAGTTTAGACTGAGTGGAATTAGTGATTTTTAGCCTTTAATTCCAGATTTCCAAACTTCCACTAGTCCCATGTCAGGGACAGCTGCTACCAGGCATCTGTCAGGCGCATAAGAATAAGAACATTTCAGGAAAGCCCCAGCTCCAATGAGGACTCACGTTGTTGGGAGCTGTCCAGACACAGAGCAAGAGTGCTTGGAAGCTGCAAAGAGCTGCAATTCAAGATAAGAGAATAAAAACGTATTCCCAGATAAGAGAGTGAAAGCAGACACTTTAGGAGTGGGATTTTTGGAAGGATCCAGCTGCAGAAAGCTGGCAAGGAGTGGTTTGGAAAACCCCTCTCTGACTTGCCTGCAGTCACACAAGAAGGCAAGAGCAAAGCAGAGACTTGCTTTTCTACCTCCTCATAACGCTTTTGCCGGGTTGTATCATTCTCCTGAGGATCCTGCTTGGCTGGTGTGCACACAAGTCAAGCAGAGATGACTCACATGGCCCTCTCTTTGGCACACTAGAAAGATTGAGGTCAACATACAGCTTGCTGAAGAACATTCTTGGGCAGGAGCCCTCACACACTCAAGTTTAGGAAA
>NW_010389174.1:72255-84389 GCF_000710305.1 Buceros rhinoceros silvestris
AGAGAGAAAGAACAGTTGCATGAACGCGCTGCCCCAGAAGTCAGAGACATTATCCTGCACATTGTGGTTGTCCTTTGGGCACAGCTAATGGTCCCTCACCTCTGCTCCTGTCTATTCATCCCTACTGAAAACAGCGCCTGTTTATTGCCACTGCTCTAATTCACAAGTTTGTATTTTCAGAGGAGAAGAAGGCTGAAGGCAAACTCACAGTCTTCCTTTGTCCTGCATTTGGCTTCATCTCTGACCCATCAACAGAGAAATGCTGTCCTTCTCGTGACTCTTTGGTCAATCCCATCAAAGCCTTGCCAGCTGACCCAATGCTCTTCTCTGTCCCAGACGCTGACTGTTGCTTTTTTTTGTGCCTTGGTTTATTCCCAGCCACATCACTTGAAAGGATGATCAAAGCTGAACAACCTCTACTGTTTTATCTCAAATACTTTCTCCAGTCACCTCCCTGTGTCCTTTCTCAAGTCAGAACAAAAGGTAACCAAAACAACATTTGCTGCTGACATATGTAAGTGTCCCAGACTGCAACCCCTTCCAAAAAGTTCTAGGTTAAATCCCTTCTAAATGCATGGAAAACATCTTTTCATCCCTAAAATAAATGTACCTTCTGAGGAAAAGGTGATTGCAGCCTGCCTGTCAGCATAAACGTCTTCCCCTGGGCAGAAGCCTTTTTCCCAAGGGAAACCATGAAACAAAGCTGTGGTGGTAAACCAGCATGTTGACAGTCTAACTAATTAATCCTGTCCTAGAACAAATTCTTGGTAAATGCCGTAATGAGCCAGCTAAGCATGTTGTCTACAGAGGAAACAATAATAAAAAAAAAAGTTGCAAAACAGATCCTCTTGCAAAATCCTTGCTCAAGAACTCTGAACCTACAATTATCTTTGGCTCACACCACAAGAAAAGGTACCTCTGGCTTTATCTTTCACCCAACACTCCTCTCACTGCCAAGGATTTAGCCTCATAGGAATATGCATCACGTGTCTCCCAGACGGACTGCAGGTCGGGGGATGTGGAGGAGAGGCAGGGAAGGGAAGCAAATTAGGCCAGCAGATGCCTAATTGCCATTTGCTCTGTGGACCTCAACCACAGTCAAATTTCATCCCTGGAGCAAGACTCCCTCTGACAGGTTCTCCAGCTGTTTGCATCTAAGAGATCCCCAGTGGAGAAACCAGGTGTCCTACCCAAGTGCTCACACACACTGTCAGCCACCACGGCTTTTAAAAAACAGAGTATAAAATAAAACCAGGAGAGCAAGCTGCAGGCCATCAGGTGCTATCTACCTCTATCGCCTGGGGAAAATGGCTTCAGCATGTGCCACAGCATCCTTGCTGCCTGTTGCCAGGGTCTCACAGCTCAGAGCCTGCACTAAGCGCCTCCCCCCCCACACCGCTCCTTTCAACCACCAAAAAAAAAGAAGGATGTATCTGTTTTTATTCACATTAACATGCTTGAGCATATGCTGACAGTTGCTTCACTTGCTGTTGCCATTGGAAGGGACTGGCAGAGCTGGGGCTGCAAGGTGAGAATTGCACCAGATACATCAGGGAGGCAAACTGGAAACACATGGATGAAGCATGAGAAATATGGGGGATAAGTTTCATGGCTATTTAAGCCTGGCCCTTATCCCTTACTTTCATTTCTCAAAGTCCTGCTTTGCTCCAAACCACCCTTCCAGCATCAGTTTCCCCCTCCTTGCACAAGGTCACTGGTCACTGTAATTCTTTCCTTCTATTTCTCTGATGAGATTGACCAGTGCATCCCTGCAGAGGACTGTGATCACTGGAAAGACTGAAGAGCTGCAAGAAAGCGAAGAAAGCTCCTTTTGCAGCACAGGACAAATGGCTCTTTTTTTTTTTTTTTTTCCTACAAAACCTTGAATGCAGCCAGGGAGCTGGGGAGGAGGCAGCTGCTGCAGGGCAAGACGCTGCATCGCTGCAGCCTGTGCATCCATCACTGAGGGAAGCCAGACCTGGACAGTGCACATTAAAGCCAACAGAGGTACTAGCGCTCATATTAATGAGTAATAAATCAAGCCCAGGAATTCACCCCTACTTTACACAGACCTAAGGAAACTCTCACATAAGGAAACTAAAATAGATTCACCTCCCTCCTGCTCTCTGCTGCTTCATTTTTGTTCACTGGAATAGCAGAAGTAAAATTCCCATTTAGGAATAAGTTAACAGACGCTCTCATAGGTACAGAAGACAGCTACTTCCTGATATAATCAGTATGAAGAAGAGTGTCGAAAACTGTCAAAGCAACACCCAGTACAAGTCAAATACTCCTGCTGGACTTAAGTGTTAGTCTAAACTTAAGAGCAACAGCACTGATTTCAGCATAAGAGCTGGACTGATGCAGCTGTCAGCAGCTACGGTTGGTTGAATCTACATTAGTCATGGTGCAAGAGCCAGAGGAAAGCTAGCTTGGACCCCTAGTTCTGGCTTCCTGCAGGGAGCTGGACATAGGCAGATGTACCCTCTTAAAAACTCAAACACCTTTTTTCATATCCGAACTGGAATTTGCCTCTCTCACTGGATTCTTTCAGCCACCACTTTCTAGGGCTGCCTGAAACATTTTAGGGGGAAACAAAGCAGTAAGAACAATTTTAAAAGCCACAAGAGACTGGGAGCCTGGAAATTTAGTGTCCCTGCTGCATTTTTATTTTCTCTTTGTTTTTCTTGTCTTTTAAAGGAGTTGAAGGGACCCAGCAGAACAGACTCCTCTCATGAGCCATGGGTGACCCTGCTCCACAGGGTGCAAGTTAATAGCACGAGTAGCATCTTTAGCTGAATTGTCACATCCCAGATACTAGCCTAAATTCACACTGAATTTAGTCTCTGGACCTCTGGAAGGGCCACAAAGTAACCTGTGATTTTCCAAATCCCAAACCAGCATTACTGGACCATTCTCCCTACTTGGAGCCCATGATCCTTTGTTCCCATAAGAGAAATGGGCTTCCAGCAGAAGGGGCTTCCAGATCAGGGTGACACTGTCTTTCCAGGTTCAAGCTCTCTCCCACTGTTTACATTAGTCTCTCAAACCATAAACTTGGGATTTACTGCACAGTTTCCTACTCTATCATGGGCATTCACGGTGACAGGAAGGTTGATTACAAACGTGGGGGTTCAGTTTAGTTTAAGGGAATATTTTAGGAATTGATTGCAGGGTGGAGAAAGAGAAATAACTTCAGGATTCTGCAGATTTTCCTCTGGCCTCATAATACGTATTATTTTTCCCCTGTTGCCTTATGATTCCTCCTTTAAAATTCACTGAGATTTTGAGGCAGCTCCAACTGCAAGAATTCCATTATTTAGGTGTTGAAAAGGTGCTTCTGGCAAGTAGCCACTGGCTAGAAAAAGCAAGGGAAGGTATCACTGGGAAAATGTTAACAAACAACCATGTGAGAGGACATGTGAGAGGACAGCAAGTAAAGCCTCCAGCGTGCTGGCATTTGCTTCTTCCATGATCTGTTTGGGACTTTTCCAGCAGAAGTCATGCAGGGGATGAGACAAGTCAGGAAGCTGTAAAAACCAAGAGACTTTCACCAGCAACAAAGAGAAGCAGCTCTGCTGTACAAAACACTCCCAAAATCCACCAAACCCCTTGCCCAAATCCTACCTTTCCCGCTGTCTTTATAGGAAGATCATCTGTGCATGCGTGGTGAAGTGGTGCAACTCCTACTACAAGCGTGCCTTCTTCTCCTCACTGGGCTCCTGACAGGCATCAGCAACTCTGAAAATTCCCAGACTAGGGCTGGAAGTGAGGGACACATCCTTGCTTTCTTCATGTCCTGAACATATAACTTGGTTTTTCATACATGAATCTGATGACTCCTGTATGTAGAGGGGGGGAAAAACGAGCAGAGCTACAGCAAAGAGATCAGGTTGTGTACCAGTATGAAGGGCTTGGGGTAGCTTCTTATTCTGAAGAGTAAAAGCAAGCGTAACTTAACTTGGGTTTACTCTTTCCTTTTTGTCACGTGCTGTTATCCTTAGCTTTGAAGAGTTTCCTGAGTGGTGAAAAGGAAATACAAGGGCTCCATATAAAACTTATGAAGAAAGAATTGGAAATAATGGAGCTCTAGTTTTCTGTGCAATGCTGGGCGCAACCTGTACGTGAAAGCCCCTTTCCTGAACCTTATGTGTGCACTAGCCACACGAGAATGAAAAAATTTACTGAAAGGCCAGAACAGCTCAACTTTCTGGTAAGAATCACCTTTTGCAATGGATCTACAGGCAGGTCAGCCACAGGACTGAGACCCAGGTCTTGTGGACCTAAGATACATTTGAGGGCAATGATGGGCTGTAGCTCAAGCAACTATGACTGTATGAGCCCCTTGGTTCAGTCCCCTGCTGCAATCCTGCAGCAAAGTTGAAAACCAGCTCCTGGCACAGAATGTTTGGTGCTTTTGACAAAATCTGTGAGGCCTTTCCCCTCCAGCTCAACACTGTCATGTTTTAATTTCCCAAAATCTCAGCAGGCTACTCAGCCTCCAGCAGATGGCTAAGAAAGAAACAACACCAACCAAGGAAATGCTGGAGACATCTAGACTAGAATGGTTGTCCACCCAACCACAGTCCTATGAAATAGAAGTGGAATTTCAGTAAGACTTCAAAGGTAACTCTTATCACAAAGGTACCTCTTAAGAAGATCACTTCTCCAGGGACTATAGTCTCCTGCCCAAATCAGAACCCAGGAAGATGTGGAAGAAACTAGAGTTGGAGTCAGAGCACCTCACAGACAGCCTCATTTTATACTTTTATATGAACATGAGGAGCATCAGAGCTGTTCATTCCATAATTTTAATTGGGGTAGGATTCCCATCACAACTCTCTCATCTGTTCTTTTTTCCCACCTGCCTTCTATTTTATTTCTGGCTCTTTATGGCCTCCCTTTCCAGCTGCTTACTATTATCACCTACAATTCTAATCCCTCTTTAACTGCTCACATAATCACCCCTTTATTTGGGAACCTGAACCCATACCCTTTGATCTACAGGTTGTCCTTTTATTTCCTAATCTCAATTCGTTCCAGGGCATCCAATGGTTTCCAATGTCCTGGACTCCTCATTTGCTTTAGCCTGTCCTTTGCCACAGCATGGGAATGAAGTAAATAATTGGCACCAGAGTACACGTGGTTGACCCAATCTCTTTGCTCAGAGATGAGCTGCAGTTTCCATGGCCAAGGGAATTTGATGAATCTCCTCTCATACGTTATGAACAGGTTGCAGCAGCAGTTCTGCTTTAGTTGCTGTTCTTCTTCTTAGCACTTCAGTTGTGCAAATATTTGTATTGCTTTGAAACTCACCCCCAAGTAACTTGGTGCAGAGGGATTTGGCCATGTCAGAGAGACCATAAACCAGGGTGAAATAGTTTGGTGTTATGAAGTAGTGTTCAGGCTCCATGCATCAAGTCTTTCTTTCCCTGCTCCTCCTGGACACACTTGCCCATGGAACCAGTCCTGTCCACAGCTGAGTCACATGCTTTGGGTAAACAGCTGTCTTACCCTACCAGATGTCTTTTGTTCCAACTTCAGGCAGGCTCAAAATCATAGAATCGTAGAACTGATCAGGCTGGAAAAGACCTTTAAGATCATTGAGTCCAACCTTTAACCCAACACTGACAAGACATGTACTTTGCTTCCTAGATCAGCCTGAGCATTTTGATGGAGCACTTACTCTCTGTTTCCATACTTTCACCCCTCGCTCACTACATCCTACTCCGTCACCAAGATCTCCAAGATGTCAGTGGGCAAAGATTTCTGCTATCTCCCTTTTTGGCCAAAAAATTCCAGTCAGCCTTTCATTTAGAAGGTATCTTTGTTTCATAGCTCACAGCCAAACAGATTACTGTGGCAACCTACTCTGGACTCATGCATCACGAAAAACAGAGGACTTCCTTGGATCAGGCACAATAGTTTACCTCTGACTGCATCATACAAACCAGGGAGACATCAGAGAGACACCACCACCCGTGTAAGCACGGCACATTGACTCATTATCATATGTGGTCTCTGAATGATAGTAAATTACAGGCAAACGGGAGTGCAACTCTGAAAAATCCCTAGTGATACGTGAAATGCAAATATTGCAGTGGATGTTTCCACTCGTGATTTAGCAGACTCCTGAAGAGAAAAGGCAAAAGAGTGAAAGGACCAATATGCAGGCAATCTTCTTTAGGCATCAACAGGGTAAGCGATCTTCAATTGCCTTATTCGCGTGCCAAGAGCTCCTGAACAGATGCAAAGCAGCTCATCCAAAGCTACAGCTCAGCAAAGACCGCTATACTAACTAAGCATAAATCGAATGGAGGACACCAAGCCCTAAGACACAACAGAGCTCCATGGACGGTTCCTGTGACTTCTGACCCTCTGGCTGGCAAAGAGCCACATCAGATATGTTTTAAAGTTTGCATTTTCTTCATGATGGCTTCTCCCTGTAATTGTTTTCAAATCCATAGTCAAGAGCTTTGTCCTTCACTTGAGTAATAATCTCCCTCTTCTTTTCTTTCCCCGTGGAGAGCTCATCTAGTGCTAAAGTGCTCCAAGATGAAGCTGAAAAAGATTAAAGGGTATTGCTTCCCACACCCAAATGAAACAATTTTAGTGCAATCCAGAAGCAGCATGGGATTTGTGAGAATGGAATTACCTTCCTCGCTGTAGAATCAGTGGACTTCCAACAGTCTTCTCCTGAGGTGATGCATCCCTATGTCTTCACCTTCTAGATAAAACTCTCTTATATCCAAAATTGTTTCCCCCAAGAGGTATTTGTAGATTGGGAGCAAGTCAACACTTGCTCTTCTTCTAAGGGTGGAGAAGTCTGTTTCCCATCTGTCCTTCTGCACTCCCTCCTTTTTATTGCATCTTCAACTGAGAGTGGACTCTCACTGCTGGTATTACGTGAATGAATTAGTCAAGGGGTCCATTTTTAAATAAGAGTTTGAGATAGGCAAAAATCTTCCAATGTGGCATGAATAGCCAGATACCTTAAAAGAAAGCATGGTTAACTAAACACCAGCTGTAATATACATCATTGTTAAAGACCAAGAAAGTTCTGAATCTGGGGAAATTGTTTTTCAGAGAAAAACCGGGAATCTCCAAACATCCGAATTTTGGAACATGACAATGTTTTCTTTAAGTGGGGAATTTCTATTAGTCATTACTGTTAACGTTTTTGTATGATTAAGTCAACAACACAATTATTCAGACTTTATTTAGATCTGAGACAACACGAGGTCATACAAGTTTCAGCTGATCTTCTGATGATAACTTGCTTCAAAAGACCAATTTTTAAAGGAAACTGAACCGGGTTTTGATTGCTCTGTGAGTAATCTGTGATTCATCCATCTGATTCACTCCTATGTCCAGTTCCTTGAGCTACTGGGATACATTCCACCTCTCAAGAAATAGATGTGTCGTTTCTCCTTTCAGAGGATATGAATCAGCTCAACTCATCGAATCGTATCTTCTGCTGTAAGTTACAGTAACGCATACACGCAGTGATGAAGGTAAGTTCAGTTCAGGTTTGGATTATTGGGGGAAGAGGTGGGGAACAGAGTGTAAGTCCTCTGCACTAGCTTTAATCACAGCTTCTCTGAGGCACGAATGATACTGGATGCTCAGTGTAGGAGAGGAAAACACAAAGGAACTTTTCATTGGTGAAACTCTACATCTACCCAGGGCTTAGGAGTGAAGCACAGGTCAGAGCAACTCCAGTGTTGGCTAGAAGTCTTCTGTTACACAAGTCTGTCAGGCGAGCAGAGTCATCATTCTCTTCCAGCAGCCCTAGAGGTGATTTAAACCCACCCTGAAGGAAGCATTTTCTGTATCTTCTCCTCAGGAGAGCATCCCTCCCGTGGGCTGTGGGTAGAGCTCTTGCAACCTGGAGATTCAGCCAAGACTGCAAGCCGAGCATGACCCCACACAGTCTTGGCACCCGATCCAAGGTATTGTCCAATGTTGTTTTTACTAAGAAGCTTCATTAGGAGGCTCAGAGTCTGCTGTTTCCAAGCCAAGGGGTGGGTACTGTTTTAAGCCACTGCAACAGGACACAGCAGGCGTGAAGCTGCCTGTGGGTGGAGCTCGGTGTGGGTATTCACGTAAGATAGCTCCAGTCTTAACAACTTCTAATTTGCACGGGGGGCAACACCTGCAAGAAGATGTTTGTGGTCCTTGAACAGGAGCTGTGTACACCACAGGGAAATTAAAGCAGGCCATTCTTCTGCCAGCTTTAATCTCATGACATAATTTCTCTGATTTTTCTAGGCAAAGTTCTCTGTGGACAGACAAAATCAAAAGTTTTCGCAGCAGGAAGGAGGAGACTGAAGCTGCCAAGAGGGAAAAGGCGTCCTGTTCTTTTTCTGGTTTGCTTGGTAGAGTACCTCCAAGCGTGGTGAGCTTCCGAAAAGCAACATCGTAATGTTATACCAAAAATAATCGTTACACCAGCTGCCACGACATATTTGTTACAGCTGCAGGAGAAACACCTGGATGTGTCCTGCCCACGGGACACAAGTTCTTACCAAAGTACGTTTTGCTGAGGCTTTGTTATCTCTATCAGTGTGTGAACAAGAAAGGACCCAACTTAAGATATGCGAAGGGTTGCAATTAATGACCCACTCTGATACAAAAAGAACAAAAAAATAAGATACAGTGGATGATTTTTTTTTTTTTTAAAGAGAAATAGGAGAGGGATAAATGGAAACACTATCTGACCATGAAGAACATCAGCTGAGAAGCCAGAGAGGTGCCACAGGAGACTTAGGCTGGGTTCATGATGCTGGTATGCAGACCCTTGAGTTTGTCTTCACGGAGCCACTCCAATGCAATCCATTACCTCAGTATATGTGTGGATCTGGACCTTGGTGGCTCAGTTTCCTGCCTGAGCCACACATGCTTTCAGCAAAACACTGTAAATTGAGACCGTGAAGATGGACACTACTGAACCCCAGAGTCCCAGACTGCAATAACACAAACCTCTAGAAACTACCGTTAATGACCTTAAGCCTTGCTTGCATCAGGCACCACACACCATAAACAGGGAGATATGGACAGGTCTCACTGTTATCCTGAAACCAGAAACAAAAACACAGGTGGAATTTCCCAGCCAGTAACTTGATTTCCTAGTCTGTACCTTCCCATGCAGGCTACACTCTCATGGCGTGCTTATCTCAACGAAAACTTGCTCACAAGGGTGCCGGTACTTAAGTAATATCTATAATTAATATGAATTCCTAAACAGGGTCATGAATTAACAAGGTATTAACTCCATCCTCTCAAGAAAACTATTTTGCTTCCTATCATTCATAGCAAACACAGGTGGGCTCAGTGAGGGATGCAGCTCTGGAGATTTCCAGAGAGGACACTACAGGCAACACTCAGAGGTGAGGGGAGTCATGCCTTTGGTTTCAGCTGAGGTCAGATGCCACCCCATTTCAAAGCTGCCTGCAAAAGTAAAACCACTGCAGAGGGAAACCTAAAAAATTTGTTAAATGCTCTGGGAGTGGAGTTGATTAGGGTCAGCTTTTGGGTGCAGCACCCTCAAAGTCATATAGTCCCAGGGTGACCTGCACTTTGTCGCCTTGCACCATGCTGAACTATCCTGCCTGTGAAATACAAGTGCCGTCTGTCTTGCAGGCATGCTTATATCACACAGCAACAAAGAGCTGTGTAGGTGGGAGAGTTAGATACTCAGAAGCCGGAAATGCCCGATCCAAGCTTATCCGAGCAACCGTAATTCGGCTCCCCTGGCAGTCTTTTTGGGAAACGCAGGGAGTCGGGTTACTAAAGGCTGTATCAAAGCACATGTGTGAGATTACAGTGGCAACTATAAATCTGGCATTTTCTAGCATTTGAACACTTGACTTCACCTACAAAAGTTTAAATGGCTACCTAAGTTTCCTTTGGGTTGGGGAGAGCAGAATTTAATAAGTAAAAGCCACAGTGTGCTAGAAACTCATATCACCAGCAACGCATGAACTTCAGCTGGCCTCCACTAGCACCCCTCATAGTACTTTCTCCATAGGACACAGCTGCTACTGTCCAGAGGAGTCAGGATGCTGTGTTCAGGTTTTTTGTTGTGGTCCAGTCCTGGCCAGTGGACCCCAGAGGAGACAGAGGTCCCCCCAGGGGACCAAAATCAAGGGCTTTCCACACCTCCAAACCCACTGTTCCTAAAACACAACATGTGCATTTCTAAGGACAGAACCACACCAATATGGAGCTATTTCCACAGGCTTTCAAAATCCTTCTGAGAGCTGCAAAGTTGAGGTAGGAAATGGCAGGGTTTGAAGATGATTAACTGATACTGCACACCTCTTACGGGATGAGGAGTGGATGATTCTTAAAGCCCAAGGACATAGCTCTGCTGAAAACTCGGTTCAGGGAAAGGGCTGAGAGGTGTTAGCAGCTTTGACCATCCCTTTCACCAAAGTGGGAAGACACAGGTCCAAACAGTTTTGTAATGAGGCAGACCAAGATGCAGCCCCACACTTGTGCTGTGATCTTGAGCAGCCTCTCAACCTCTGCTATATAGAGATATATGAGATTATATGTGAAGAAACCTTTACAACTATCAGACACCTCCACCTGTCTTCCTTCCCTCTGTGGAGATTGTGGTCCTCCACTCACATCTGTTCGCAGCCATAGTCCTCCAGGAACAGGTCTAACGTTGCAGCACAAGGCAGTCATGTCTAAGAACGCTGTCCTGGCTATTGTCTCTAAGTAACAATGCCACAGGGCAGCCCTTCCTTTGCAGGCAAATTCTTGCCCTTATGCATGAGCTGTTGCTCCTTAAAACAACCTTTTAAGCACCTCCCATCTGCTTTAAGACAGTGCCATACTGCTCGCACACGGGGAGCCTAACAACTCCAACAGCCTGGAAAGAAGGAGTAAGACAAACCCACCTCTTTTCGGTTTTTTAAAAACACACAAGCAACCCCGCAGTGGCTGCCACCTCCAGATGACTATTTTAATATGCTTTGCAGGAGCTCCTTCCTCCTCTGCTCCTGTTCCCTTTGGGACTGCTTTTTCTGAGCCTTTTGACCTCCAGAAGCCCACACAATTCTCTGTTCAACCTGGCTCCATGACTCAAATGAACTGCTCCCCTCATGCCTGTTCCTAAGCTGCTCCAGACTGTACACGTGGAACAAAAGCACGATTAAAAGAAAAGAGCTGGGCACACCCAAGTGCACAGGAGGGAGAGAGAGAGTCTCCATACCATCTCACCCTTTAATGCGTAAGATAAGTACACTCCTTTTCTCCCCCACACAGCGATTACTACAAACCATGGAAGCCTAAGGTAAATAATTGCCCAATTTGAAATGATTTTACATGAGATTTGGGCACCTCCCTCCTGAGCCCTCTTTGAACATTCACCCTTGCACCTGGTCTCTGGCCCTGGGGAGCACCAGAGCAGTTACATTATCCTGCGAGACGACCAGCTGCCTCTGGCTCCTTCCTGCTCTGTGTCTCCTCTCCCCTCTCGCTCCTCCACTGCAGCCTGCTGCTGCTCTCTGTTGCAGGTGAGAGGCTACGTGAACAATGGGGAGCAAGCTTGGGAGAATTATTTTTAAAACCCATTAAGGGAGTCACCTAGAGTTTTACGGTGCTCTGGTTTTAAAGCTCAGGAGAGCCTGCATTTGATGTGGAATATATAGCCTGCAGGCATCGTTTCACAGAGTGTTCACCTTTTACCCCACGCTGCCATGCCAGTTGCCAGTTATCTCGCTTTGCTTTGATGTCTCCCACGCTAACACTGACAACACTGGTGGAAGAAATCTCAAGAGATGCTCCATTATGAAAACAAGACACAGAGATACAGCTGATGTCTTAAGATCATAAACATCTTAAGGAGATGAGGGAAATTTTCCAACTTCAAGGGCTCTTTGGTTTTTCTGCTTTTGAACTCACCAAATGCATCCAGGAGCAATTTTCAGTAATGCTAATTGTATGTTTTCCCTGAGCTGTGCAAAGTTATAGGCCAATTATTTCTCCTTCGCCCCTGTGATGCATATGGATTGCTGAAAAAAGTATGAAGGAAGAAGCCAAATCAGCATCATTCCTTATAGCCAATGAAAAAAATAAAAGCAAGGAAATGTAGGGTAGAAGCAGCTTTATGCTGCCATTTG